>NC_133661.1:8925571-9097220 GCF_037893015.1 Macrotis lagotis
TTCCTATCATTTTGATACAAAACCATCACTGATTATTGCTGTTTTTCATATACTTTATCTGGTACTCTTGTCTCTAGGGGAATCCTCAGGCTTCTGACCATACCATTCATTTGAAGATCTTGAGTAGATTCTGCTTTATCACTTCCCTTCCCCACTCCTCAACCAACCCCTCCCCAGACTTCTCTGTGTGTTAATTCTAATTTCAATCCAATGATCATTTTGTGGCAGTAAGCATGGTTGGGTCAGAAGAAACCACCGTTTAAATTCTGACTTTGACATTTATGATCTGAGTGATCCTCAATTCTAATGTCTCTGAATCTCAATTTCCTCATCTTTAAAATGAGAATAATAATGGCACCCACTTCCTAAAGATATTGGGGAAAGCAAATAAGATGATATATGGATACCACTTTAAAATTACTTGGCAAATGCAATCTGTTAATATCATTAATATTAATTACTTAGTCAAATTCATAGCATAGTTGAAAAAGGTGAGGGGGAAGATCTGGAGTCAGAAATCTTGGGTTCGATAGTCTTTCAGTCACTTACTCATTGTATGACCTTCAGCATCTGGGAAATGATCAGTCAATCTAGATGACTTCTGCCATCCCTTTCAGCTCTAGGTCAGAAATTTTCTTAAATTTGAGCTTGAGATACCCACTCTGGGTCTCTTCCATGGATAGACATGTATATAAGTAGACTCATCTCTCCTAAATGGCAATGATTTATACCAGCCTCACCAATCATTCAGGCAATTTTTTTTATTAGAAATCCATCATGAACTAGGCTGTGGGCATTCAAAGACAAAAATGAAACACTCTCCAAGAAGGCCAACCTTCAGTGTCATGGGAGAGATCTTTGCTTTGCAGTTCTCTATCCATTCTCCTGCTCCCTAGGAAAAGGATGATTTGGGAAGAAGGTCAAATCCCTTGAGACCTGGCCTAGAATTGCCAAGAGCCCGCTGCTGCATCTTCAATGTTTGGCATATGTCAAGAAGATAATTGGTAGGCAGCATCATTTCCATCTAAATCCAGACATCTGCACAGCATCCCTTTACCTTCTCAGCTTCTCAAACAACTTGTTTATCATTTGTCATTGTCATCGGAGAGCTCAGGATTTCACCAAGGGCTGCAAGTGATTTGGGGAAAATGAGAATGTTTACCCAGCAAAACATTTGCTGATCACCAGTCCTTTGGAGGCAAGCAGCCTCCCAGCCTGGCCAACGTGCACTATTTCGTTTCAAGAGAGCTAATTAGTACAGAATCGACTCCTTGGTTGTTGACAACACAGAGCAAATGGGAGACCCGACTGTGAGGAGGCAAATGGAAACAATGCCCCCCAAACTGGATTTAAATCTTGAAAACCATGATGGAATTATTGGAGCGAGAAGGCCGCCAGCTGTTTATGGGCCTTTAAATCCTCCTAATGAACAGCCTGGTGATCTTCAAGCACACAAGCACTTGGGGATTTTCTTTTTAGGAAAAGAAAATCCACAAGAATGTTTGGTTTTTTTCTTTGAAAGGGGTGTCCTATTTTCTTTCCTTTGTGGGGTGAATACCAGATTTAGAACTAGAAAGGGTCTCAAAGGAAGAGAGTCCAAAGGAACCTTGGCTGACATCCAATCTAACCAGAGTCCATCCAGACCCTTCTTGGAGACGTCCTAAAGATGAGGTCCCTCTACTCCCTCAAACCTATTCTCCCTGAATCACAGCTCTATGGGTTAGAACGGATGTTCTGATATCAGGTTTAAACTTCCCTTTTAGTTTCCAGTCACTGACCCCAATTCTGCCAAGCAAAACAATTCTGAACTCTCGGCCACATCAGCCCTTCTTGGACTTGAAGACCAATCTCACATCCCCCACTCTACTCCTTGGAGTCTCTCTTCTCTCATCCTATTCCTTCAACCGATCTTTACAAGCAAGGACTTATGGTCCTTTCACCTTCCTGAATGCTTCATCTGTGCACAAGCCTCCTTCACCATGTTCTTTATAAACTGAGATGCCTAGAACTGACCACGATACTCTAGAGATATTCTCACCAGGAAAAAGAATAGGGGCTTGATTGGGGATGGATATTATCACTTCTTATTCCTGATGGCTCTGACTCTCTTAAAATCATCTGGTCCAAACACATCATTTTACAAATGAGGAAGTGACATCTGCATATCTTAATCTGGTTTCTGTAAACATACTTTAAAAAATATTTTTATAACTATATTTCCATATAGCTGGTTTCCTTGATAAGTCCATGTATTTATGCCCTTTAAAACATTGTTCTGAGAATAGTTCATTAGATTGCCAGAGGGCTCCATGACACACATGTAAAGGTGAAGATCCGTTGAGATAGAAGACCAAAAAGGGGGAAAAAGCAATTGGCCTATGGTAAAACAGGTAGAATATGGCAGATCAAGATTATCTGGGTTTAGACACCATAACCATGGTGGCTTCACAGTAAGAGTATTTCAAAGAAGCCTCACATTCCCATCCCTCCTCTAAACTGTCTCCTAGGAGCTGAATCACAAAAAGAGCCATCTGGCGGCATCTGCATTTGGAAGTTGTGTGAAGTATTTTTTATAACATCCAAACCAGTGTTGGGGAGGATGGCTAATTCAATTCAGTTCCACAGGTGTTCCCTAATATAACCCGAGCACTGTGCTATAGACCCAAAAGATACCAAGGCAAAACTGGACCAGTCCTTGTGAATTTCTGGGACGACCTAACATGGCCTCTGAGAAGCAGGTTGGGGGTGAGAGGAGAGCACTGATGACAGGGTAGGGAAAGGCCGCATAGGATATGGGACCTGAGCTCATTCTTGAAGCTCTGGGACAGAGAAATTAAAAGTCAATTGGACTGCTCATCCTATCCTCCTTAGAATCACCACCTTAATGGCTTAGCCCGACCTGATCTAAAATTCTATTATAAAGCATCGGTCCTCAAAACTGTCTGGTATTGGCTCAGAAAGAGAGTGGGGGATCAGTGGAATAGATGAGGTTCAATAGCAGGAAATGATTATAGTAATGTGCTGTTTGATAAACCCAAAGAGTCCAGCTACTGGGATAAAAACTCTCTCTTTGATAAAAACTGTTGAGAAAATTGGCAGTATGGCAGAAACTTGTAGATAAGATCCAAATGGATACGGGATTTCAACATAAAAACAATATTATAAGCAAACTAGAAGATCAAGGACTAGTTTGCCTATCAGATCTATGGAAAAGGGAGCAGTTTATGACTAAGGAAGAGATGGAGAACATCACCAAAAACAATCAAGATGATTTTGATTACATTAAAAGGCTTTTGCACAGACAAAACCACTGTAACCAAGATGGAAAGAAATGTAATAAACTGCGAAACAATCTTTACAACTAATGTTTCTGACAAAGGACTAATTTCTAAAATATACAGAGAACTGAGTCAAATTAAAAAAAAATTCCCCAATTGACAAATGGTCAAAGGATATACAAAGGCATTTTACAGATGAGGAAATCAAAGCAATCCATAGCCATATGAAAAATTGCTCTAAATCATTACTTATTAGAGAAATGCAAATTAAAGCTTCTCTGAGGTACCACCTCACACATTTCAGACTGACCAATATGACCAGAAAGGACAATGATCAATGTTGGAAGGGTTGTGGGAAATCTGGGGCACTACTACATTGTTGGTGGAGCTGTGAACTCATCCAACCTCTCTGGAGAACAGTCTGGAACTATGCCCAAAGGGCAACAAAAATGTGCATAGCCTTTAATCCAGCAATACCATTACTGGTTCTATACCCTTGAAAAGGGGTAAAATCATCACTTGTACAAAAATATTCATAGCAGCCCTGTTTGTGGTAGCAAAGAATTGGAAATCAAGTGAATGTCCTTCAAGTGGGGAATGGCTTAGCAAACTATGGTATATGTATGCCATGGAACACTATTGTTTTATTAGAAACCAGGAGGGATGGGAATTCAGGGAAGCCTGGAGGGATTTGCATGAGCTGATTCTGAGTGAGATGAGCAGAACCAAAAAAATCACTGTAAACCCTAACAGCAACATGGGGGTGATGATCCACCTTGATAGACTTGTTCATTCCATCAGTTCAACAATCAGGGACAATTTGGGGGTATCTGCAATGGAGAATCCCATCTGTATCCAGAGAAACAACTGTGGGGATTGAAGAAAGACCAAGGACTATTACCTTTAATTTAGGGAAAAAAAACTGATATCTTATTGTCAGATCTTGCTGTCTCTTATACTTCATGTTTCTTCCTTTAAGGATATGATTTCTCTCTCATCACATTCAATTTGGATCAATGTATACCATGGAAACAATGTAAAGACTGGCAAATCACCTTCTGTGGGGGGTGGGGGGAGGGAAGTAAGAGTAGGGGGAAAAATTATAAAACTCTAAAAAAAATTTTTTAAATTAAAAAAAAACGAATCACTACCTTAATCAAGTGAAAACTCCTGAATCAGAAAATAAAGGGCATTAAACTAGTGTGAATTAACCAAGTTAATCAAGTTGGGAAGTCATAGAGTGTGCCAGGCCATTGGGTGAAGTGCAATAATATCTCCTAGGAAGTATGTTGGAACTGGTGAAGAAGAGGCTGCCATGCCAGCTCTGTGGGGCTGGCAAGAAATACCAGCCCATTCAGATTCCAGCCCTTCTGATCAGGCCCACTCAGGAAGGACAGCATTCCAGGCAAGGACTTGGGAGGATATCCCTTGGGAGGCCTCTCTCTTTTCCTTCCACTTGACCAGGTCACCTTGGGAATTTGGAGAGTTCAGTTAATGGCATCCCCAGACCAGCTGAAGACAGTGCTGAGGACCAATGGATCTATTCCCTGAGGAAAGGAAGCTTCAGAATTCCATGAAAAGCCAAGCAAAAAGAGCTGCCATGTTGAAGAGGAACTTCAGGAGGGCCCCATGAACAGGAAAGAAAGGATTCCAGGAGCTTTGCCTCATCAACAATCAATTATTACTAATATGCCTAACAAGTACCAAACCCTAGAAATAGAAAAAGAGGAAAAAGATAGTTTTTACCCTCAAGGAACCTTCCTCCTCCCTTCTTCCCCGCCGCCTCCTCTTCCTCCTCATTTCATCTTATTTTTATTCTCTTCCATCTTCCTTCACCACATGTGGTCCCTCCCTTATTATAGTCTAATGGACAAGATAACACACAAATGAGTAAATATATAAAAAAAGTTCTATACAGCACAAAGAGAAAATAATTAATAGAAAGAAGACACTAGAATTAAGAGGAGTCTTAAGCTTGGACCCCCAGGCATTGGACTTGTAGGCTAGCATAACTCCAGTTTGAAGTCGAGTTCTTCTGACTTATTAAATATTCATTTTGGGAGTTTGGTTGGCTAAATGATATAACAGATAAATGGGGAAGAATACCGGTGGGGTCTTGTGAGCTATAGAAATACTAGAAAACCACATCCAGTACTTTTAGGTTAACCTAGAACCTTAAAGGTAGATGGAGCTAGATACGGTTCATCTCCATGTTTTTGTAGCCGGTGGCTTGCCACAGCACCTCCCAACTGGTAAACCCTTAATAAAAAAACTTCATTAGCTAGTTTGGGTGGCTTGACCTGCCAAGCTTATGGGTTGTGAACGTGAGTCTAGACCCTGGCCCAGGAATTTCAATGACGAAGGGACAGGATGACCAGCCAGAATGTACCATCCCTCTTCCTATTAGAGATGGATTACATCAGACCAAGGTTCTGGCCTTCAAATTCTATGTCTGAATATCTCTGTACAATTCGCAATGCCACCTCAATCGCTATCACAATAACATAGGGTCTTTACAGATTAATTTACCAACATTTTATTTGAATCTCAGAATCAGCCCTTTGGATAGGGATTATTATGATTCTGATTTTATGGATAAGGAAACTATAGCTCACAGGGTTCAAGTGACTTGCTTGACATTAGTTAGTCAATGTTTAAAGCAGGATTTGAATCTAGGGCTTGCTAACTCCAAGTCCAGAGTGCTCTCCACTATTTGTCAATCCTTCCTTCTCACATCACTTTCATTCGTTTTTCTTTCTCTTCTGGTGTCCTTGGCCAGCCAGAGGGACCCTGAGCCTTGACTCTTGGCTGTTTACTTGGGCTGAGTTGTAGACTAAGTCATAAATAAAGAGAACCTTGCCAAGCAGAATTAATGATGGGGACTATATTTTTTCATGCAGTAGTGGGCTTGAGACCAAGGTCATGCTATAAAAATGGATTTTGCAGAAAAACAAAAATTGGTCATTTACTCCACTAATATTATGAAAAGGAGATTCCATCAGCCTGGAATAATAAGGGGAAGTATAGCCTGGCAAGACATTTCCCTCTCTCTTTTTCACTGAATTTGGACACATGAATCTCCTTTGAAAAATGTGTTAATGACTTCTTTTAGCTTTCTTTGTATCCCCAGAACTCAGCATGTAGAAAATGCTTAATAAGCTGGTTAACTGATTGGTATACACTTCTGAAAGTCTTCCTTCATCTGGTATTTTAATTTCATAAAGATATCTCTTAGGTTTATTTTATTTAGTGAACACCATGTTCTAGGTCCTGGCTAAATAAGAATGTGCTATTTCTATAAATTGGGCTATTCCTTTAAAACCTTGGCCAAGGGGAATCAGACAGCTATCTCATATGGCATCCATAACACCTTAAGGTTCCTAAAGTACTTTACAGTTAAAAGAAACTGAGGCTCAGGTGAAGTATTGCCCAGGGTCACCTAATAAGCACCCAAATGGACATTTAAAAGCAAGTCTGTCTTGAATAGAGGTCAAGTTTATAATGTATTAAATGGGACCATCTCCCCACCATACCCTAAACCAAATTCTCAGAGAGATACATTCAATCATAAGATCAGTAATCTATAATTGAGGAATCATCTGAACCAAACTCTCATTTTCCAGAAGAGGAAACTGAGACTCTGGGGAGTATTTTTAAAGATCTTAGGGTTGACCTTCTTTGTTCTACCCAAGAATAGTGGAATGTTAACTCACTATTAAAATGGAACTTCCAAGCAAGGCTTGTGTCTTGTCTTTGCACTGTGCCTATCACCCAGTAGGAGCCTTTAAAATATTTACTAAATTGATTATCCATATTATTAGTTGAATGTAAGTTTCTTGAGGGTGGGGTCTCTTTTTATTTTCTCTGATGTCCCCAGTGGCTAAGCATAGTTGCAGGCACTTAATGAAAGTTTCTTGGATTGGATTGGGTCATTTCATTGCAAATCATTTCCCTTTAGGGATCGTACCCAAGGTCTCCAAGACAAATGTTTTCGATAACTCTGAATGCCAAATAATCTCTCAACCTGGGAACATACTTTCCCCTCTGTTGTGATTTTCTGTGGTTTATAAAATATGTTCAAATATAGAGTAACTAGTGTTACAGCCGAACCACCGTGGGAGAAACGGAAACACCCCCTGTGTCTTCCTCTGGCAGCTTGGAATTCCACAGACCCATCCCTGGTGGGCCTGGGATTCTCAGCAAGGTCCAAGTTCAGCAGCTGCCAAAGGGTAAACACCCTCTCAAGAAGTGTGTTCCCCACAGAGCTTGGGGAAGGGTGTGCTGAAAGAGGAGCCCTCCACCCCACCAAGCTCCTCCAAGTTATGGGGCCATTAAGAAAAGGCTAAAAGGCTCTCTCAGCAAGTCTCATTTGGAGACAGAATTCAGATTGGAGACCAGTTTTCAGCAGGCCAGGCAAGGACGAAATAGCTCCTATTTACTTTTTCCCCTCTTGAAAATAAAACAAAAGCACTGAATCTGGTATCCGACTTTTTACTTTTCCAATGATCCCTGCTTGCAATTCAATTGAAATTATGCTAATTCCACAACTGCAATTTTCCATGTTGGTTTTTATCTCTTGGGAACACTGTCCAACTTGGGTTTCACTTTAATGTGAGCTCGGAAGGAATAGTAATGTCTGTCTCCATTTCTGTTTTAGTGGATGAATATAATTTTCTGCAGGAAGCTTCTGTCCTAGGAGTTCTCAACTGTCCTAATGGCTTTGTATAATGACCAGAATCATGATAGATACACATATACACACATGTGTGCATTCACACGTGTCTATTCAGCTTTGTGTTCATACATGTAATAATAGACATATCTACATGCATGCAGACGTGCACCAAATGATACTGGCACACTGTTTTCACCACTGTTGATTCAGAGATTTAGGTTTTGGTATTCCTATGATCGATATCTCTCTCTCTCTCTCTCTCTCACACACACACACACACACACACACACACACACACACACACAGATTTCTACCTTCTCAGTATTTTTTCCATTTGCATGGTTAAGATCCCTGCATATATTGTTTTCTATCCATTTTGTTTCTGTTCATACAAGTCTTCCCCTGTATCTCTGAATTCTTCAGATTTGCCCATGTTTATGAGGCACTAATAGTTCCATATAGAATACCCACCTTCTCCAATCAATGGAGACCTGCTCTGTTTCCAATTCTTTGCAACCTCAAAAAGTTCCTATCACAATTTTGCTGCATTGTGTCTTTTTTCTGCCATTGACTTGTCCCTTTTGTGTCTTTTTTTCTGCTCTTGACTCCATTGGGGGTTCTGTGCCCTGGCAGAACTCCTAGTCCCCACGTCATTCCAAGTAGTTCTCTAGAATAGTTGGAACAACTTACAGCTCCACCAACAGTCCAAATCATTATTTTACAGAGAAGAAAACCAAGATCCAGAGAGGTCTGCAAGGGCAAAGGATGCAAGTGCTTCAAAATAGCAGAACCCAGTTGGATATTCCATATAACCCTCATGTTCTCCCATGGTTGGACCCTTACCACAATAGCAAGCCCTACTTTTTTTCTCCCTAAGTGGGAAGTTGAGGGAGGGGTTTTCCATTCATCTTAGGGTGGTGTGCCAAAGGGGAGTTCTGTGGAAGGGTATCAGGGTGAATGAGCCCTCTTGGCTCTTCTGGTCATGACAATCGGCCTGCCAGTGAGCCAGCTGGTACTATACATTAGAAACAAGAAAGAACAAGATCAGATTAGCCTTCTAGGGGGTCGGTTCTGTGGATGATCCAATCCCTGGTGATATTAATTGGTCCTTCCTTTGTGTGTTTATTTGCAGATAACTTGTTCAAGCCAAAGGAGAGGTGTATATCAGAGAAGGAGATGCATATGAGATCTAAAAGGTACCGAGTGACTTGTACTTAGACTTCTTTCTGCATGAAGCAGGTCCTACTTTGGGTGATCCTTAGAGAGGGTGGACCTGTATTTTAAACAACTGCTAACAAGAGAGCTTTTCCTTCCCAGCCTGGGTGGGCAGGAGGATGAGGGACCTCACTGCCTCCCAGAACTACCAAGCCAGTTGGGTCAGGGTTACATCTATCAGTTAAACTGAGTCTGGTCATAGCAAGAGGCAGTGATGGGGCTGGGGTCCAAGGAACTCCAAAACAAATCTGAAGAATGAGAGAGGCTTTATAGGAACTTGGAGCCCACCCTTGGGCTCTGGGAAATTCCTCTCATAACTCACACTCAGGTTCCATTCACCAAGTTTGATTAAGCCTCTGCTATGAACCAGGTTCTGTACTGGATGATGGTGATAAAAATGAACCAGCCCCTGCCCTCTACCAGCTTCCCTTCTACTTGGAAGATACCACACAGATAAGCAAGTGTAAAATATATACAAAATGATTTGGGGTGGATATTAATTGACAAAGAGACAGTAGTGAGCTACAGAAGTATCTTGGGCAGGAAAAGGCTTTGATCAGACTTGGACTTTTAAGAACCAGAATCTGCTTCTGTCTGATCCAGAATTAGAATTCTGGGCCAATATTTCTGTTTGGCCGTGAAACAGTTAGAAGCCACTGAGTCACTCCTTTACCTCCCAAGGGTGTCCCTCCAATGACAGGAAGCCCTCTTGGCCCCAAGACCCTTCATTCCTCTTCCAGATAATTAATTATTAGGAGGTTCTTCCTACACCAAGTCAGAATCTGCCTCTGCAGCCTCCACACATGCTGCTACTCCTGCCTGCAGAGGCAGAGAAGACAATTCCCTTTCCATGTGGCGGACAGCCTCATTGGAGGTAGCTACCCATGTTGCCTCCTGTTTCATTGTTCCCAGTCCCTTCCATTATCTTGATGGCACATTACACAATTGATAATCATCTTTTGTTCTCTACATCAGCTAAGGACCAGCTCTTGAAAATTAATTTTTGAAGTTTGGTGCAAATAGAAGGACCAAAATAATCCGAATTTTAATGATAGCAGCAGCATTTATAGTATGCCTTAAGGCTTGCAATGTGTTTTAGAAATATCAGCTCACAGTTACACTTCTTATTATCCCTCTTTTACAGATGAGGAAACTGAGTCAAACAAAAATTAGGTGACTTGCTTGGGGGTCACATAAGTGTCTGAGGCTAGATTTGAACTCCAATCTTTCTGACTCTAGATCCACTACCCTGTTCACTGTGCCACCCAGTTGCCTAGTGTTCCGTGAAGTCTGGTCTATATGGAAGGCAGGTTACTTTGACACTTTCCCTGTTCTATCATGCCAAGCTGGGGAAACAGATTAAGATCCCGCTGGGTCTGTGGTCCCAGGTACTTTCCCAGGAGTTTCACCTTAGGAATCCACCCAGTTCTGCCACCATCTTTCCTAACGCCTGGTGTTCAGGCTACCTCCGAGTGAGGATTAAATAACAGAACACCAAAGGGAAAGCTCTTGTGACTGAAATTTCATTAGTCTGACAAAATATGCAGTAATATGAGAAATTATAATAATTATCCCTAATCCATAGTGCACTGATCTGCATTAATAAAAATGAACACACTTTTCCAGGTACCGCCCTTTGATTTTGATCGAATTAAATTGTTTACTTGGTAATTGGTGAAATTTGATCATCTGCAGTGAGGCTGCGGGTAATTAACTGAGAGGGAGGATAAACTTACCTGTTCCATTAGCAGTGTGAGTCACAGTGAGCTGGCATCTGCCTCCAAAGTGCCGCCGGATTGGAAACACTTCCATTTGTCAAGGCGATAACAACAAGTCATGATGTCAATGATGACGATGATGACGAAGAGGATGATGACAACAGTCAAAGCCTTCATTTCTCCAGCACTCTGGAAGTTAGAGAGTATTTGTCTTATAGCAATCCTGCCTGATCTGAGGTGGGAATGTCATTTTTCAGTCCAATCCAACAAGCATTTATTAAACTCCTGTGGACCAGGCACTGTACTAGGCACTTGGAATACAAAGATAGAAATGAAACAGTGCCTACCTTCTCTAGAATTTAAATTCTACTGGGCAGATGGGGAAGGCCCATAGATAAATAATTCCGAGGTCATTTGAGGAAAGGGAAATCAATGACCACTGTGAAGATCGAGAAAAGCTTGACATGGGAGGTCCCATGATCTAAAACTTGAAGAAACAGGTGACGAGAGGGAGAGCCTGTACAAAGATGGAGAAACTAGAGATGGAATGCCGAAAGAGCAGAGAGACTGGTTCGTCTGGAGTATGAAAATGCATGAAGGACCATCCTCCCAGGTGTGCTGCCATCTTTAGTGACACCTGACACTCAGGTCACTTCAGATCAAAGACAGCCTGATGGAGCATCAGAGAAAGTTCTGGCCAGAAATCAGCCTAGAAAGGTAGGCAGGAGCCAAACTGTGAGAGCCTTTAAATGTCAGTCGGAGGGATTTCTAATGAATACTATTTACAGTAGGGAGAAGGAAGGTCCTTTGGACAGATTACTGTTTTCAAAGATACTTTTCACAGCTTTGTGGAGGATAGATGGGAGGAGAGAGACTAATCGGTGAGACAACAAGGAGGGGGAGATGTGTCTGTGTGTGTGTGTGCGCCTGTGTGTCATGGAATGAAATCTTGTACCAATGTGTGATATTCTAGTGATTGGAGAGAAAGGGAGGGATGGGAGAGGTGTAGAATCAAGACTTAGTAACTGACTGGATAGGATGGGTAAAGCAGAAGGGGGAGTCAAGGATGACTCTCAACTGGTGAAATCTGGGGTCCTCAATAGGTCAGGGGAGTGTGGAAGAAGTATGAGTTGAAGAAGATATTTTGGATTTGCTAAGCTTGAGAAGCCCGATGGACATCCTGGTGGAAATGCCCAAAGGCCATTGGTACTGTCAAGCATTGTAGATTTGGGAGTCATTCATGGAAGAATGAGCTTTTAGCTTCTGGGAGTAAAGATGATCCCCAAGAAATAAAATATAGGATGTGGATAAAAGGCCGAGGACAGAAGCTGGGGGCCCCTTGTGCTGGAGTGAGGGAGGAAAAGAGGAGAATGACAATGAGGAAGTCAGTGAAGGAAACATCAGACAGAGACCGCAGAAGAAAGACAAAGTACAGCATTATGGCAGCCAAGGAAGGAGAGCATTTGAGAAGTCTCAGAAGAAAAAGAAGGATGAAGACTGAAGAAAACTTTCCTAATTTTGAGCAAAAAGCCTTTCTGGAGAGTCAAGAGGTCAAGTCAGATTATAAGGAATTGAGACGGTTTTTTTTTGGGGGGGGGAATGAGGAAATAGGAGCAGTGCCTGCATTTAAGTGACCTCATTTCCTAGGAGTTTGCTTGTGGATGGGAGGACAAAGAAGAAGAGCTCTTGAGGGAACCATTACTCTCAAAACCATCTCCAAATTGGATAGATAGTAGATATGTGACATCATTGGTAATATGAATTCCCAGGAAATTTATATTAAGGTAACAGCTCAGAGAATTTCCCAGAATGCCAGGAGGCTAAGTGATTTTGAAGCCAAGATATCAGAGATGATCTTTCTATCTCTGAGACCTTCCTGCTGATGATACCATGCTGCTTCTCCAGGTTGAACCACTCCCTGTAGATTCAGTGGAAAAATCAGTCATCTCTCGTTTTGAAGACAAATCAAAATTAAAATTAGTTAGAATCATAGAGATGGAAGAGACCGCCAGATAAGATTGAGTCATTTCTCATGGTTCTGCCTTCTAGGGTCAAACGGAACAAGGCTTACCCTTCTTTACCAGAACAATCTTCAAAGGCTTGCAGTGGCACAGCAGATAGAATGGGCAAAGTCCTAAACTGGGAATCAGGAGGAACCTAGGTTAGCATTCCTGTCCCAGATTCTTATTATCAAGTCACAGCCTCTCTGAATTGAGCTTCATGGTCTCTAGCAAAATGAGAATGATAACACTATCAAGATCTACCTCCCAGGGTAGAAAACATCCCACAAATCTTAGCCAACTAGCTCATTTTCATTGTAAGTGAAGCCATATTCTCCTTTAGTGCTGTCTTGGGTTTTTCCACCTGTTCTCAATAGCACCATTCCCATTCTGGTCTCTGCCCTTTGTATAAGCTGAAATCATATTCCAGATGTGGCCAGGGTGATTGGTGCACTCTTCATGAGAATTTTGATGCCTCTATTAATACAGTCTAAGAAAGCACCCAGTGGCAGTGTAGTGTACTGGAAGGAGACTGAATCTTGAAGTCAAGACCTGGGTTCAAGTTCTCCTTCTGACACAAACTGACTGGTATAACTCAGACCAAGTCAAGTAACTCCTAATTGCCTTCCAACTACTTCATAAGAAGGTTGGAGATGGGAGTATTATTCTATATCAATAGAGAATAATTCCATATATTTCACTGATAAAGTCACAGGTCTACATTTAACTCACATTCCCTTGGGTAACTGCCACATCCCAATGTTAGCTTTCATTGAACTTCTGGTCCATTAAAACCCCAAATTTGTTGTATTTGAATTATTCTCTTTTTTAATTTTAGAAAGGTTTTATTTATTTTGAGTTTTACAATTTTCCCCCCAATCTTGCTTCCCTCCCCCAGCCCCCACAGAAGGCATTCTGTTAGTCTTTACATCATTCCCATAGTATACATTGATCTAAGTTGAATGTGATGAGAGAGAAATCATATCCTTAAGGAAGAAACATATAGTATGAGATATAGCAGAATTATATAAGACAGTTTTTTTTAATTATAGGTAATAAAAAATAAAGGTAATAGTCTTTTGTCTTTGTTCAAACTCCACAATTCTTTCTCAGGATACAGATGGTATTCTTCATCACAGACAGCCCCAAATTGTCTCTGATTGTTGCACTGATGGAATGAGCAAGTCCATGAAGGTGGATCATTGCCCCCATGTTGCTGTTAGGGTGCACAATGTTCTGGTTCTGCTCATCTCGCTCAGCATCAGTTCATACAAATCCTTCTAGACTTTTGAATTATTCTCTGAGCACATCTTTTCCACTTGAGTAAACTGAGGCTCTCAAAGGACAATTCACTTACCTCATATCACCTAGCTAGTTAGAACCAGTCCATTGGTTATCAAATTTGAGAGCCTTCTACGTACCAGGGACCAAGAGTACTGAGTACTGGACAAAGCAACTATTCTTTCCAAAGTGGATTGCCTTCACTTAATAATAACTCACAAGTACAGAGTACAATGAGGATGGCAAAGCGCTCTCCATTTGCTCTCCCATTTGATCATCACCATACCCTGTGAGCTGGATGTACTACTGAGTCATTTTACAGAGGAGAATACTAAGGCGCAGAGACTGTGACTTGCCCATGATCCAACAGCCAATTAATGTCAGATGTGGGCTTTGACTCAAGGGCTTCTTGACCTCTGGCCACTGAGATAGGCTGTTTTCAAGGTCCTCTTACAGACATAACCTGAAAAAACAAAGTCACTCTATGGAGCCAAATGATTCAGTTTGCTTTTCTTCCTGCCATAAATCCTTAAAAGAATAATTTCCATGATGTGATGACTCTTCCCAGGTGGCCTAGAGAGATTTCTCCCAAGTGGAAGAACATGGGCTATCCTAATAGCCCAGACTGATCTGGCTATTCTGAGAGGCAAAGCCTGGGCAATCAGTCCATCTTACTTGGTACCTTCTAGTTCCCATGTGGTATAAAATTATGGAAGACTATTCGAGAGAGAGATGACAAAGTGAATCGAGTACTAGGCTTGAAATTTGGAAGACTCACTTTAATGAGGTCATATCTGGCCTCATACATTTATGAACTTTGTGAACCTGTTTGCCTTAGTTTCTTCATCTGTAAAATGAGCTGGAGAAGAAAATGGGGCAACAACTCCAGTATATTTGCCAAGAAAACCCCCCAAATGTGGTCAGGAGTCAAAGATAACTGAAACAACTGAACAACAGCAACAACGAATTAAGCAGAGACTTGGATATGACAAGGGTTGAAAAATAATCTCGGACAAGACATTCATATTGTTTCACTTGTTCCAATTACCAAAGACAAAATCTTTGCAACTATCTTTGCCAGATAGTTTCTGGTCAGAAGATGGGAATAAGACTATATTGTATAGCCCAACAGAAAGCTGATTTTATATGATTAGTAAGAGAAGACTTGCTCTTTGGGGCCCAGAGAGTAGCAGAAGTAAGTTAGAGATTCAAATTTAGGCCTAATGTCAGGAAGAACTTCTCTTTTTATTGGTAGTTTATTTTATTTTTCCAATTGCATGCTGTAATCGTTTTTCAATCTTCATTTGCCTTCATTCATTTGTTATACAGTTTTTTGTTGTAACTTTTGTTTTATTGATTTTATTTTTTCAATTATATGTTATAAAAGTTTTTCTACATTCATCCACCATCATTGCATATTTATAAATTATGCAATTTTCTTCCACCCTCCCCTCAGCGGCAAACAGTCTAGTGAACGTTATCCATGTACATTTGTGTTTGACACGTTCATATAATAGTCATTTTCTGTATGAGGAATTAAGACTAAGGGAAAAGAAAGAAAACCATGGCATAGGAAGGAAAAACATAAAAGAAATTTTTAAAAAGTGAATTCAGATTTTGTAGTTTGTTTTGTTTTGTTTTGATTTTCCTTGTCTGGATATTATCCATCTCAGGTCTCCCAAGGTTGTCCTACTCTCTGAACTGCTGAGATGAGTTGCATCCATCAAGCTTGTTGCTAACATGGACAATATCCTCTTGGTTCTTCTCCCTTCACTCAGCATCTGTTCAGAGTTAAACATTTTTCTAACACCCTTCCTTTCCTCACTCCTCCCTTTGGCAGTGAACAGTCTGTAAAAGTTGTACTTCTCTACATTTGTGTTGAACATATTTGCATCTTCGTCATTTTGTGCAAGAGGAATTTAAGGCTAAAGGGAAAGAAAAAATCATGAGATAGGAAGGGAAAACATAAGAGAAGTTTATAAAAGGGAACATAGTATGCATTTCAGATTCCATGTGTTTTCCCCTCCAAATATGGATGGCATTGTCTATCACAGGTCTCCCAGGATGAGAACTCTCTTAAACTTCAGGAGGTGGTGGAGCCCCCATCAGTGGAGTCACACAAACAAATATGAATGAGCATTTGGGGATCTATTGCTTAGTCCTGTTTAGTATAGATTAGGCTGGATGGCATCTGTGTGCCATTTCCATTGTGATATCTGTGACTCATTGAATAAGAAGCAATGATAAACATTACTGAGAGGCATATTTTGACTCAACCTATCAAAAATACCTTCTGATAGCAACAACTAATATTTATAACCCTCTAAGATTTACGAAGCTCTTTCCCTAACCTTGTGGGGGAGGGTTATTTTCCCTATTATATATGAGGAAAGTAAGACAAAAGGGAATCTACCAAATTCAATCAACCAACCAAATAAGTATTTATTAAATGCCTAATATTGGCCAAGTATTATGCCAAGTACTGATGATACAAAGACAGAATAAAATAACTCTATCTCTGGAGACAAAACATGTACCTAGGTGAGTAGATACAAAATATAGGCAAAATGAAAGAAGAGTCCAAACCAAATTATCTTGCCTTCAAGTACATAGCTTGCTCCACTCCACCCCATTGCTTCTTCTAACAATTTGAGTGGTTTGAGCTGCCATAAGTGTTGTGTGTGTGTGTGTGTGTGTGTGCGTGCGTGCGTGTGTGTGTTTTGTGGGAGAAGTATGCAGCAGGGATATCTCTGTACCTATGGTTCATCAAGTGAAGCTAAATGAGTATTCACCAGGAAAAAGTAAAAGATGGTATAGTATGTTGGCTTAGAATATTGCCTCTGACATTAATAGTTGTGGCCCTGGACCAGTCATCCTCTCTGAGCCTCAGTTTTCCCCTCTGTAAAATGGAAATACTATTAAGTAAATACAGTTTTAGATGGTTGTAAAGATCAGAAGAGATAGTGCGAGTTTGTCAGTGTGTGTGTGTGTGTGTGTGTGTGTGTGTGTGTGAGACAAAAAAAAACTGGGACAGAAAAAGACTAATTTTGCAAGATTTATTGCATTACTTAACACTACCTATTATCGTCCCAGCTAAAAGTAAAGAAAAATAATGAGAATACTTTGAGCCTCCCCAAACTGGAATAGGCTCACTTGGGACAGGGTGGGTTTGTCCCTCCTAGAGAATTAGGATTGGTCACTTGGACCTTCCAGGGAAAGCTTGATGTTATTGTTTGAGGTGGGAACCTGATTTCTTTATTCGGTCCCAGGTTGGACTGGATGATTTTTAATGGTCCCACTAATTCTGAGATTCTAGGATTTTCTGCCGAAGTCACTGTGTAACTCTGGTGAGTGATAACCCTCCTTGGCTTTGATTTGGACTAGGTGATTTTTCAGACCTTTATTAGCTCAAATCCCTAAACTCTCTAGAAAGCTTTAGGAAAGGAAATAAATATCTCTTGAATCCCTCCTTCTGTCTAATATCATTAAATCTTATTTTTTCTAGAACATGAAGCTTCAAAAGCAGTTTCTCACAGCACTCCTATAGGTAGAGGGCTTACATAGATTCTAATTCCCACTAAAGGTTAATTAAAATCAGCTTCAGAGAGATTAGGGCATATGATCAGGAGAGCAGGAATCAGGATTTGAACTCAGTTCTCTTGTGACTTTAAGTCCAGTGTTATTTCTACTATAGAACCTCTAACTCTCTTTTAGTGAATATTGGGAGCACATAAATTAATTTCCTCTCACATTAAATAAACCCTTTCATCCATCTCTTCAACTTTCTCTGGTACTCTGAATAATTCATCCATATATTTGCATTTATTTGGGGTTTTTCCTTCATATGTACAGTATAAATGTCTATATAGCCACATAGATGTCTATATTCATTTGTACCTATAGACACTCACATACATGTATATGTGGATTTGTGTGTATGTAAACAGACACGTGTCCTTTTGTTGCTGTTTCTATCAGAGCATAAGCTTCTTGGGAAGTAGGTTGTTTTTCCTCACTCTTGAGATTTGTATCCTTAAAGTCTATCCATGGTACCTAGAACATATTAAAGTGGAAGGATGGGTTGCTTGGCTGACATGTGTAGTCCTCTGGGAGTATCTGTACCAAGGAAAATCAGACACAGAGGAACATATCTCCAGAGATGAAAGAAACCTTGAAGTGAATCTAATCCCGTTTTTATAGATGAGAAACCTGAGTCTCAGAGACATCAGTGACTTGGTCAAGATCACTCAGTACTAAATAACAGGAACGAGATTTGAGCCCAAGTCCTCCTCCCTCCCCACCCCCACCACGTTGCACTGAATCTGGCTGTTGCTTGTCATAACACTAATAACTTTCATAGAATTTCTTACTTCCGCAGTTTGTGGTTAGCCAGTGAAAATGTGTTTTCCCTTTAAATTGCAGATTATTGCTGATTGTAAGAGGCAATACCTTGGTAGACATTGAATCAAGAAATGGGTTCAAGTTGGTCTCTAGTAGCTGTGGTCCCTTGGACAAGTCTTTTCTCAAGGCAATATTGATCAGTCATGTCAAACTCTCCATGATCCCATGTTGGCATTTTTTTGGGGGGGGCGGGGCAAAGATCCTAGAGTGATTTGCCATGTCCTTCTCCAGCTCATTTGATAGGGTTAAGTGACTTGGCCAGGATCACACAGAAAATAAGTGTCTGAGACTAGATTTGAACTCATGGAGATGAGTCTTCCTGATTCCAAGTTCAGTGTTTAATCCCCTATGGTGCCTCTTCTCCAAGGTACCATGATGGCAGAAATGTCACCTAGTGAATCAGATCTGGACTTGGAGTCTGCAAGAGATGAATTTGGACCTATCTCAGATATTTTGTAACTGTTTTCTCCTAGGCAAGTCTCAACCTCTCTATGCCTCAGTTTCCTCACATGTAAAATGTGCCAATTAGATTTGTGCTGCTAAGGTCCCTTCCAACTTTAAATCTAGGATCCTAAAATATTTATTCATGCTGGGTTTGGAGCTTGAGGACTTGAGATTCCAATCCCTACATCACTATTCATGCCGGCTACTTAAGAAACTCATTTCTTCTCTCTAGGCTTCAGTAGCCCCATAGGCACAATGAGGGGTTAGACTGGAATATCTCTGAGACCTCTCCCAGTATCAGTTGTATGGCTCCGAGTCATAAATCAGTAGCAATATGTATGGGTTGATAGGGGAAGCCTGCAGATGACATCACCAACTTGGATGGGCTGCCCTATTGCCTTTGTGACTGCCATGCCAAGGAGACCTGTTCTCATGTCTAGTCACCCATTCTCTGTCCACCTTCCAGAATCTATAATAATTTGCCTGAAGTGAAAAAGAAGAAGGAAGAACAAAAGAAAAGGGTGATTTTGCAGAGTAACCGACTACGTGCTGAAGTCTTTAAAAAGGTAAGGGATCCCGGAGAAGTTGCTAGGCTTGGCCACACCCAGTCTCTGAGGATCCTGCCTCAGAATTGTGACCTCTCCTTTCCCTTCACCCTCTCTAGCAACTACTGGATCAGATCCTTCAGAGAAGCACAGATTGACCTACCAGCCCCACAGCTGCGACTCCAGGGATCTGGAATGACCTAAAAAAGTTGCATAGCCAATTAAAGTCAATTAAAGCCTTATCTCCATCACCCCAAAACCCTGATTTAGCCTAGAGACTTTTCATTGTGGAAGACCCCCCCCCCCTTGAATTACCAAGTGAGCAACAAAACAAGCACCGAGAGGAATGACCAAGGCAGCAAAATAGCTTGGGTGCTCATGAGGTGTTTTCCCCTTGGAATCTCACTGTCTGCTCCTTCTGACCCAGGAAGATTTTAGGATCTTTCTGGTATATAAAAAATACAGGGGCCCTCGATTCTTGTCTGAGTTGTTTTCATTAACTTCTTGGGAACTAAGACTATCCTTTCTTAGAAGCATTGCCACCTTACCTGCCCCCACCCCAATCTCACCTCCTCCACCCCCAACTGGCTCTTCCTCAGTCCTGTTGAGGAGCCCTTCCGAGTAGCCTGCTTGCCCAATGACACCACCAGCCACAGCAGCAGTCTTTCAAGGTGGGTTAGCATGCCCCGCAGAGAGCAGCCTAATCCAGGTTGAGCTGTCTTCAGTACCCTAGAGGTGACATTTCATTGACGACCTATGCCTTATCATTTCCCTCTATCAATATGAGACACCTTAGTTGGAGCAAGTATCAGTTTCGTGGACAGAAATAGTCTATGTACAGCTAGGGGCAAAACCAGTGTTTTCTACCCCATAAATCTTTGTTTTCAAAAAAAGGCTACTTACAGAATTGTTATATTGTCCTTCCAGATTGTTCCAGATTTCTTTATTTATACATGTATATTTTGGAAGTTATAAGGCAAGCTAGTTTTTAAAACAAAATGGAAATAAAGATTTTAAAAATCTCAGTGTTTTGGGTGTTTTTTGTTTTGTTTTTTTAATTTTTCTCTGATTAAAAGTGAAGTTTCCATCATAAATTATACAAAATATTTGTTAGACATTCTCCCAAGGTCTTCCTGTCAGCTCCCTTACCTTCTACCAATGATTCTTAGGTAAAGATGGAATTGGAGGGGCAGCCAGGTGGCACAGTGGATATAGCACTGGACCTGGAGTCAGAAGGACCTGAGTTCAAATGCAGCCTCATACACTTAATATATGCCAAGCTGTGTGACCCTGGGCAAGTCACTCAATCTCATTGCCTTTATTTTTTTTTAAAAAGATGGAATTTAGGGGTGGCTAGGTGGTGTAGTGGGTAAAGCACAGGCCTTGGAGTCAGGAGTACCTGGGTTCAAATCCGGCCTCAGACACTTAATAATTACCTAGCTGTGTGGCCTTGGGCAATCCACTTAACCCCATTTGCCTTGCAAAAACCTAAAAAAAAGAGATGGAATTGGAAAGAGAGCCTTGACTTTGCAAGTGAAGGTCCCCTGGGCTCTGCTATTCATGGCTCCAAGCTTAGAAAATCTAGTTCCCCCTCCCAAGACTCATTCTACTCCTCTAAGAAATGAAGGGAGTCAGAGTAGAGACCTCTGAGATCACATGCCCCTTGGAATTTTTGATCCTGGAATTCTCTCTACAGAATGCTATAGTGGGTAATAGTTCATTTCTCCAGGTGTCTAGTGGAGGGAGTGCAATGCGATACAATATAATCCACCACAGATTTTTTAAAGAGCAGATCTAATAGGTGCCAGTCATTGGGTATGGAAGGAATGCCTGCCCTAATTAAGTTTGCAGATGGGGAGAATCACGTAGCCAGAGAAGATTCAAGGCCTCCCTCTCCCTCCCCCTCCTACACACAGGTGACAACTGAGGGTCTCCCTTCCCCAAACAGGATTGACTTTACCTGAGGTGAGATGTAAGGAGAAACAGAAGAAGTAAAACTATAGGATGAAGAAAGGAAAGGAAGAAGGAGGACTAGGGGAAACCTGAAATCTGATAATAGCTGCATGTATAGAAATCACCAGAATATCTCAAGTCCCTCAGACATCCTCAGACTAGAGTCTCCCTCAGTCTCAAATGTAGGCTGGAGCTTTGGCAGAGAGTGGCCCAGAGTGAAAGCTCCAGAACACAGTTCTAAATGAACCTGAAAATGGGATATTATGTGTGAGAAACAGTATTTACTTCTCCAGAGCCCTGTCCTCAGTGCTGGAGGAGATGCAGGTTCTAGAGATGGTATCATCCTGCATAGGAGGAGCTTGCAATGTCCAAATCTCATTAATGTCAGTTCTACACTCCCTCCTCCAACAGAAATCTTGGTCCTTGCATCACCCCCCAACTTCATTGTGGTAGTGTAAAGCCCTGATCTAGAGGCTGAGCTGATGAAGAACCCAGGCAGCCACAGACACCATCCCCAGGACTATGCATGGAAGCATTCCAATGTGGTAGGAAGTCCATCATGTTTGTGTTTCACTGCCAAAGCCTTCCCAGACAGAGGAGCCCCTCTATACCACAGTGAGGCATCACCAAAGAACCGTAGGAAGGTAACCTCACTCCTAGAGGCTGATGTACAACAAAGCGTTGTGTAACGTCCTAGAAGGGAAACCTTGGCATTGATGGGAACTGACAAAAGACTTCCTAGGAGGGCTGGCATTTCAGCTGGAGTCTAACGGATGGGAAGGAACTTCATAAGTAGCAAAGAGAAGAAAGGCTAGTCCACATACAGAAAGCAGCAGGAGCAAAGAACAGAGGTGAGAAAGTAAAGGGCTTGCTCTGGGGGTCACCGGGGAGAGTGGATAGTTCACAGAAAAAACTTAACTGCTTTTTGACTGTCTGGTTGGCTCATCCCCTTTCATTGAAGCTACAGAGGCAGAAATCATTTGAAAAAGTCTAGAAAAGCAGGTAGGTGGTATCAGATTTGAGAAGGCCTCAAAAGTTGACAAAAGTATATGAATTTGACTCAGGAGGCACTAGGAAGCCATTGAAGAGTGTTTAGCATGCGTATCATCATTGGTTCTATATAGTCCACTTTTCAGTCTGGAAGTGGTTTAAGGATACAATTGGGGAAGGCAGAGTTTTGAAGTAGGAAGACCCATTAAGGTGCTTATTGTAATAGTCCAGGGAGACAATGATGAGAAGCTCTCCTATTAATGACATTAGCAAGGGAGGTTTGGCTTGGACAGATGTGGAAACTGATGGATTGGTACTTGGATAAGGGAGGGAGGGAAGAACCTTCAGTTCTGCTCAGTATTCATGAGTTCCAGGTGTGCCCCAGGAGATACTAGAGACAAAAACTAAAATGTCCCTGTCTTCCATTGGAAGACAAAGCCCAAATTCCAAACATGGGGCCTGAGCCAAGAGCGGCATCCGGGAGAGGAAGAGTGAAAGCTACTCTTTCCAAGGGGCCACTTGACTCTTGGTCTTTGTCTTCCCTTTTGGAAAATCAGGGAGTGCTATCTATTACATGACAAACATCAAGATTCTCACTGGTGCCTAGTCAAAAACATTCAGATCTGCCAGTAATGGCCTAACCCCTTTCTTTACAAACACAACCACCAGTTTTCATGAAATATGGTGGCCTTTAACGTGGGAATGCTTGATTATGTATATTTGTTACAAGGAGTTTGTTTTCCTTTTTCCCCAGTGGGCAAGTCTTGGTGAGTGGAAAGAAAAGAGGGTTTTGTTCATTGAAAAAAATTAATCTAAAAAAGAATGAGGAAAGCATAATCTAAGAATAAATAATGTCAATCCGAGAAGAAAATTTTAGTGAGATTTTTTTTCCAAGCAAAGTTATTAACTGAGATGCCTGAGGCAAAAAGAGAAAAAAAAGATGAGATGCGGAATGTTGGTTTGAGGATTCTTTTCCACAGCCCTTTCCTCTCAAAAATCCATGGAACGGTGATTGTCTTTTTGGGTTTCTGCTTGTCATGCCAAGGAGTAAATATTGGCTAACCAGTGAGTAAGTCTGGTGTCCATCTTGTGTGTCTCAGGTGAAGTTAAACTCAATCCTGAAATCCAGGCCTAGGGAAAGTCTGAACTGGTACACTAGACCCAGCCTTTGGGGGATTTTATTCCTGATGGCCGGGATCCTTCCTCCTGCAAAAGCCTGGAGAATTGTGCAAGTTTTAAGCTCAGTTTTCTATTCATTTTAATCTTAATGTTGAAAGTGAAGTATTTTCAAGTTATGCCTATTTGTATCTAGCATAAAGAACACTTGGATCTCAACCTTTCTGGAAAGCAATGTAGAATTATGCCCAAAGGACAATCAAACTGTCCAGACCCTTTAACCCATCAATACCGCTACTGGATCTGTATCCTGAAAGATCACGAAAAAGGGTAAAAATCCTGCAGCTTTTTTCTTATGGCAAAGAATTGGAAATTGAGGGGATGTTCATCAACTGGAAAATGAGTGAGCAAGCTGTGGTTTATAAATGTGATGGAATACTATTATTCTATAAGAAACCATGAGGGATGGGATTTCAGAAAGCCTGAAAAGATTTATGTGAATTGGGGCAGCTAGGTGGTACAGTGGATAGAGCACTGGCCCTGGAGTCAGGAGGACCTGAGTTCAAATACAGCCTCAGACACTTAATAATGACCTAGCTGTGTGGCCTTGGGCAAGCCACTTAACCCCATTGCCTTGCAAAAACCTAAAAACGATGAGAACTAAGAACACAGGGTGATGATGAACCATGATGGACTTGTTCATTTCAGTAGTAAAATAATCAAAGTCAATTCTAAAGGACTTATGATGGAAAATACCATCCCTATCCATAGAAAGAACTGTGGAGTTTAAATGAAGACCAAAGCAGATTATCTTCAACTTTTAAAAGCTGTTTTATGTGCTGTAATTTTTTATCTCTAATGTTTTCTTTCTTCCTTTTGGATCCAATTCTTCTCACAACACATTCGATTTTGATCTCTGTTTAGCATAGTTACACATGTAGAGTCCATTTGGGATTGCTTTCTGCCCAGGGAAGTGATGGGGTGGGGGAAGGAAGGGAAGGAGGGAGAAAAATTGTAAAACTCAAAACCTTGCAAAAATAAGATTGCTAAAAACTATCACTGCATGTAGTTAGAAAAACAAATGAAATATATATATATATACATGCATATATATGTATATAAAGAAAAAATGATTATTGAAAACTACTGTTGCATGTGGTTGGAAAATAATAAAATATTTAAATTTTCTTTGGATCTCAATTGCCTCATCTGTTACATGGTAGAGATGGACCAGCTGACCTTTATTGCCCTTCTAGCATTGTCATAGCATCACAACAGTAGAGCTGGAGGGCTTCTTAGGGATAGACCAGTCTAGATCCTTTATTTTACAGAGAAGGAACCTGGTAGACTACTAGGAGCCTCAGCTGCAGGATTTCAAATTCAGCTCCTGGGTATTGAGTCAGAAGCCCCAGATCTGCCCCCTGTGACTCCCAGGACTATGGGCAGGCCCTTTCACTGCTCTAACACTCAGGGATCTCACCTGTAAAAATGAAGGGCTTGGACTAGACTGATTCTAATTTTCTGATGCTGTGGTTTTGGAGACCACATGACTTCTGAGAGGCAACCACTGGCTTCTTTCAAGACTCAGAAGGTCATTCATCTCCTGCCTCCATGTCTGGAGTATTCCCCTTCCTGACTAATGTTTCTTATTGAATCATTTCAATCATGTCTCACTCTTTGTGACCTCATTTGGGGTGTTCTTGGCAAAGACACTGGAGTGGTTGGCCATTTCCTTTTCCCAATCATTTTAGAGATGAGGAAACTGAGGCAAACAGATCAAGTGACTTGCACAGGACCATGCAGGTGATATCTGTGGCTGACTTTGAACTCAGGAAGATGAGTCTTTGGGATTCCAAGGCCCAGGTTCTAGGCACTGTATCACATAGCCCAGTTCTCTTAAAGTTCTGTTCGAATGTTCCTCACTGTACTTGGTCTTTCTTGATCTCTCTAATGAGTATCAATCACTCTTTTCCTCTGTCTAGAGCTGCTGTCTACTGAGTTGTGCACCTGTTGCTTCTGCTCTGTAGAACCTTGAGCATGAAGTCATACATTCTTTATCACTTTGGTCTTTGTATCTGTTCCCTAGCTGAAAAAAGACTTTGAATATGTTGAATCCAAAGTGACCACAACCTTCCTAAACCAATGGAGATAGCCAGAACATTATTTTCAAATGCCCACAGTTATAAGCTAAGCAACTGGCTAAGTTTGAGATATATAAGCCACGGCAATGTGAAGTTGATGTGCTGTGCATCTCTGTGGCTTCATTTTGAAAGAGAAATTCCTAATTTGGTTATTTGTCCTTTCCACCAGTTAGTAATGGAATCATGGAAAAACAATTGGCTTTTCCAGCCAACATCTTCTGCCAACCAAACTTCCTGGAAGCTCTGTACTCCCAGAGCCTGAGTCAGCACATGCTTCCTTACTCAGATGTCAAAATACTCTTTGTGAAAGAGCCAGGGGTTCAAAAGTGGTTGGATGAAATCCCATTGGTTAAGAGTTGAGACATTCCCATATCCACACTGGTTGGGATGGAGGCAAGAGGAAATGACTATGGACTCTGGCAGTTGAAGATGACCGTTAAAGCTGACCAACAGACTGAGAATGCAGTGTACCAGATACATATCAAGGAACAAAGAAGAAAGGGGAGAGAAGGCCAAGATGGGGTAGCTGTGACAGAAAGGTATATGAAAGTCCATTATTTGACAGACAGGGAAGAGAAAATTAAAGTGATCAGAATGTTGCTGTTTTTACAATTCAGACTATTTCTTACACATAAACCATAGGTTTTTTCTTGATCTCTGCATTGTTGGTGTTAAAGCCATGGGTCCTCTTGAGCTCACAGATGTCTATTGCCCCAATTCTATGTGTATCAATGACCAAATGCTTTTCTAATTTCAAATTTGAGGCATGGTCTTGACTTGCTGAATTTACACTCACTTGTGTTCTGTCAGTCATCTCATGATCATCCATGCAGAGGACCTAGGAAATGGAAAGGAAGGAAAAGAATTATGTCTCATGTTCACAGATAAAGAGAAATTGGAATCCAGACAATGGAGGGATCGTCCACATAATGCATATGGTGATTGGATGACTTAACGAACCAAGGTGAGGGAATTGCCTCCATCTTGTTACTCAATCCTGGAACTGGCTCCATTCCCTTTCTATTCAGTAATGGGTCTGGTTCATGGTGCCACACAGGTTATAAGGAGATAACCTCTCATCCCAAGTATCTTACCATCTGCCTTGCTGATGCTCCCCTTCTCCCCATGTGGGGAAACTCCCAGAGAAGGAGGAATACTCCTTAGGAATCTTCTCAACTGTGCCACATCACTCTGGGACTGAGCTGTCCTGCTTGGTGAGTCATAATAGGCAAGAATCCCATCCATCTATCTCGCCCTAGAACATGCTTTCTATACCACCTTGCCATCCATTCGGCCCTGCCCCATAGCCACCACTTACCATCTCTTCACCACTTTCCCCCTTTGCAGCTTATTCTTAACACAATGAAATCAATGCTACTTTGCTTCCTGAAAGGATGTGCCAATTAAGGGCCCTAAGATCACCACTCACCAACCCTGTGACCCTTCAAATCCTTGGTTCCCACTCCCCTCTCTGTATTGCTTGCCCCAATAGAGTGTAAGCTCCCTGAAGGCAGAAACTGTTCCCTATTTGTCTGCTTCTCCCTCACATATAGTTTACATATTTCATTCATTGACTTTGCAGGGAAAGGAGAGAGATTGCCACAGGAAGAGGATGTTTCTAGAATGTGCTTCTGCCTCAGTGGTCACCAACCACATAAGCCCTCAGAGGGTCATGGCTATGACTAATGTGGTAGATGACCTTGGGTAGATGAGCTTGGCCATATGTCTTTGCTTTCATGATTGGGGGTTCTCAGTCAGCTTACAAGTGTTCATGGATGGCAACTCCAGAAATAATCTTGCCCCTTAAAATATGGTAGGACAAGAAAGAGGACTGAGAGGGCCATCTTCTATTTCCTTCTCTGCTACCTCAGATTTTTCTATTATCTATCTCCATGAAAATTCACTAGATTTCCTACTGACCACATCTGGGCAATAGGGAACAAGGTTTCCAGCAAGGGTGAGCTTATTCTCAATCTGTATGAACTGCTGTGGAAAGGAAGCTTGTCTAGCCTTCATAGCCCCAGGAAGAGACATTGTTCTATATTTCAAACTTGGGAATAGAGTTAATATCATGCTGTTGTTCTTTTTATTGATGATGATGATGATCCTTTCCTGAAGAGGAGCAATGACAATGTAAGTGATATCTGTCATTCAGGCTGGATCACCAGAGTTTTGACCTAGGTACTGATTTTAAATAGGCCACTCCCAGCTGCAGACTAACTCAGGGATAGAGCTTAGCACCTAATTAGTAAGCAAGGATAATTTTATTTTACTTTTTGAAATCCAATTTTGTTTTCAGGTCCACATTCTCTCCCTCTCTTTCTCTTCCAACAAAGAAAACAAGAAAAGCAAAACCCGTTGCAAACATGTATAGTCAAGCAAAACCAATTGCTGCATTCACCATGAAGGATAATTAATTTGAAAAGGGAAGCTACCAGATGGTGAACACTCCCTTCCCCCAGCAGGGATAGCCCAGGTGAGTCTGCCTCAGTCTGCCCCATCATGGCCTCTGCAGGATGCATTCCAGGCCACCTTCTCTGGGGATGCAAACTGCTCAGTGAAGCTCTGGCTAATAAGAGGATATTGGGAAGGAAGTGTGGATGGATGGAATCACTTTATTAAACAGTACTGATAGTTGTTTTTTTAGAAAAGGAGCATCTAGGCTTCCAGATACTTCTGAAGTACTTGACTCCTCTGATTCAAAAGCAGATACTTCCATGGAAACCCCCAGAGTTCCTCCAGCTGCACCTGCCCAGGGATGCCAGGCAGAGGGGGTGCATTTGCTCCTAGAAGCTGAGGGACAAAGAATCAGGGCTACCCTTCTCTACCAGGAACATGATCACTATCCATGACTAATGCCATTATAGAGGACACAAAGGAATTGGTGGCCATGCCTACTTCATTGCCACATGAATAAAATGCCACTGTGGCAAGCTCACAGATAAGATTCTCACGGTTAGTTTTTTTCTAAAACTACAGAGTGATGGCTGTCTAGACTTAATTATATATTGATGTTCCATTGTGATTTCAGTGGAAGTAAGAGTTCAGTCTTCTTCATTGTATGTGGCATCTTTCATTGCCAATGACTGTCAGGCCCACACCCTGGTAACAAGGACCTTGGCAAGAAGTAAATACAGGGGAAGTGGCCTCAGGTTTCCAACTGGGGAGCAAAGGTTGGCCAGTGAGATCTTTCTTCATGGGGTTTTCCTTGGGTGTGGATGGCGTGGATGCTTCATTCAAGAGCTGTGATGAACTGCTTCTTGAGTGGACCCCTACTTGGAGCCAGAAGAAGGATTTCTCAAGTCCAGAGCATGTTCACTTGAGGAGGGAGGTCCGCAGAGAGGACACCAGAAACGAGGACTAGAGGAGTGAGGGAGGGGAAGCCAGAGAGGGTGAGGGGGAGCGGGAGCCAGGGCAGTGCTTGGGGGAGGAGGCAGAGGGGAGGCTCCCCCTTGGTGGAACTCAGCACTGCTCATCCTGTCCTCACTATTGCTTTGCTCCTATTTATACTTTGTCAATCCTGATTGACATTTAAGGAGCAAATTTCATTTAAGAGACATTAACAAGACAAACCGAGGAGCAACTCTGGAGCACTGGCCTAGCACTGTCTCTACATGGACCTTCGTTTCCTGGTCTCTGAAATGGTGGAGGCCAGATGGGGTGCCTTTTGGTGTTTTTCATGACCCTGTGGACTCAGTACTATCCATAGGGATTTTTTTGGTAGAGATAGTGGAGTTTGCCATTCCCTTCTCCAAGTCATTCTACAGATGAGGAAAGTGAGGCAAGCAGGGTGAAGTGACTTGCCCAGGCTCACACAGTGTCTGAGGTTAGATTTGAACTCAGATCTTCCTGACTCCACTATCCACTAGATTGCCTTGCTGCCTCAGACATGGTGGTCCAGGCCCCTAATCTCTGCCACCCTAGAAGGCTGAGGTTGGGAGATTTTCTTAGTTCAGGAGTTCTCGTGTACAGCCCTGCTAATGCCCAAGAACAGGCACAAAAAGAGATGATGAGCCCCTGGGAGCAAGGGGCACCAAGCTAAGAAGGGTCCAAGTGGCCTGGAGCAGAAATGGAACAGGTTAAAGCTTTCATGTAGATTAGCAATGGGGAAAGACAGACAGACAGGGACAGACAGAGAGATGGACAGAGAGAGAGAGAGAGAGAGAGAGAGAGAGAGAGAGAGAGAGAGAGAGAGAGAGAGAGAAAGGAAGGTAAGGAGAGAGTTTGGACAAGGTTGTTTATTGGGTTCCTTTTCTGCACTTTCCATGCATATTTCTAGAGCCTAATTTAAAATATGGAAGTGAAAAGCAAGGAATAGAGCATAATTTATATAATCAATAATGATTTGGAGCATTTTTTCCATATGACTATGTATAGCTTCAATTTCTTTTTCTGAAAACTGCCTGTTCATATCCTTTGTCCATTTATCAGCTAGGGAATGACCATATAAAGTAGATTCAGTTCTCTGTATTTTAGAAAGGAGACCTTTATCAGAAACACCAGTTGTGAAAATTGTTTCCCAGCTTTCTGTCTTCCTTCTAATCTTGACTGCATTGGTTTTATTAATGCAAAACCTTTTTAATTTAAATAGTCAAAATCATCTATTTTGCAATTTATAATGTTCTCTATTTCTTGTTTTGTCATAAATTTCTCCCCTCTCCCTTTCCATAGTTTCGACAGAGTATTTCTTGTTCTCTTAATGGGTCTATGGTATTTCCTTTTATGTCTAAACCCTACACCCATTTTGACCCTATTTTGGTATAGGATGTGGGATGTGGGTCCCTGCCTAGTTTTTTCTATACTATTTTCAGTTTCCTGGAAGTTTTTGTCAAATAGTGAGTTCTTATCCTAGAAACTAATGTCTTTGGGTTTGTCAAACAGTAGATTTCTATATAGAGAGTCATTTACTACTGCCTCTTTGGTACCTATTTTAATCCACTGGTCCATTACTCTATATCTGATCTGGGGCTAGGCAGTTGTGATGATTGATGCTTTATAATATAGTTTTACATCTGATACAGCTAGGCCACCTGCCTTTACATTTTTTCATCAGTTCCCTTAATATTCTTGACCTTTTGCTGCCCCAGATGAATTTTGTTGCTCTTTTTTCTGGTTCTATAAGACAGTTTTTGGATAGTTTCATTGGTATGGCACAGAATAAGTAATTTAAGTAAAATTGTCATTTTTATTATATTAGCTCTGCCTAACCATGAGCAATTGACATTTTCCCAATTGTTGAGTTTTGACTTTGTGTGAAAGGTATTTTAGAATCATGTTCATATTTCTGGGTTTGCCTTGGGAGTTAGAATCCTAAGTATTTTATGTTGTCTGCAGTTACTTTAACTGGAAATTCTCTTTCTATCTCTGCCCTTGGGGCTTTATTGTTCATATATAGAAATGCTGATGATTCATGTTGGTTTATTTTATATCCTGCTCCTTTGCTGAAGTAAATTGGTTGAAGTCATTCCTTAGGTGATTTTTCTAGGTATAGCATCTGTGAAGAGTGAACATCGTATGCCTTGCATTCAGACTCCATAGTTTTTTTCCTCTGAAGTGGATGATACTATCCATAGCAGGTCTCTCGGGGTTGTCCTTGATCTCTGAACTATTGAGAGGAGCTGCATCCATCCTAGTGGATCATCCTACAATGTTGTTGCTCATGTGTATAATGTTCTCTTGGTTCTCTTCATTCAGCACCAGTTCTTGCAAATTTTTCCATGCTTCTCTAAAGTCCAATATTTCTTATAGAACAATAGCATTCCCCAGTGGATGAGCACCCCCTCAATTTCCAATTCTTCACTACCACAAAAAGAGCTGTTCTAAATATTTTTGAACCTGTGAGACTTTTCCTATTTTTTAATTATTTCTTTGGAATATAGGCCTGGTATTGTTTTTATGGATCAAAGGGTATGATTAGTTTTATTGCTTTTCAGGTATAGTTCCAGATTGCTCTTCCAAATGGCTGGATCAGTTCACAACTCCACCAGTAATCTTTAATGTTCCAAGTTCCCCACAACCTCTCCTACATTGATATTTTCCTTTTTTATCCTCTTAACCAATCTGATAGGTGTGAAGTTGTATGTCATAGTTGTTTAATTTGCCTTTCTATTGCCTTTCCAGATTCCCTAATGGGTCATCTTTCTCGTGGTGATCTCAGAAATGGGAAATCATCCAGAAGACTCTTCCCTTCCCTGTAAAACCATCTCAAATATAGTACCATTGATTTAGAATGGGGAGGGACCCATGAGGTATCTCATTCAACAGTTTACAGATGGGGAACCTAGGGACCAGGGGGAGTTAGTCACTTGTTCAAAGTTATACAGATTCAAAGTATTAGAGTTAGGATGAAGACTCATGATCTCACTCCAAAATCATGATTCTTTCCACCACACCATACTGGGAACCAAATTTCAGAGGACCATAAGTTTAAAACTGTAATGTATCTCCAAATCTGTCTGTTTAAACCCTTCATTTTACAGATAAGGAAATTGAGACCTAGTGAGGATCAGTCTCAACCATCACATTTTTAAAGGTTCTCCTATGTACTAGGGTTATTGTGCTAAGGGCTTTCAAAACATGATCTCTCCTAACCAAGACAACCACTCTTTGAGATAGGTACTATCATTGTCCCCATAAACAAAGTGCCTTCTCCAGGTGGGTCAGCATCCGATGCTGGATTTGAATTCACATCTTCCTGATTCCCAGCTCTGCCTCATAGGCAGTAAGAAAAACAACCCAGGTCCTTCGACTCAGAGTCCTTTGTTTCCTCCCTATGCCACTCTACATGACACTCCTGGCCAGAATCCTTGTTTTGCAGGATTCTGCAAATGTAGGTCAGGACCTTGCCCCCATTCCTGGGTCACCCATTCTTTTTCTTCTCCCCCCCCCAATGAAAGATGGAGGATGATCTCTCCTAAGGCCTAGACCTCTCCTCAACTGAGTTGACTAAGTTAAAAATGTGGCTTGCCATTCTGAAGACTGAGTGTGCCCCTGCCTCTTGAGTGACTGTGACCTAGCAGCCCTCTTTCTCTCTTCTCTCCTTGGCCCTCCACAAGTCTTCCCTTCTGGCCTGGGAAACATCAAATGAAGGCCCAATGTTTTTAGTATTATTAACTGATTTGCTTCCTCTGGAAATGTGAAGTCTCCAAATGACAATGAAAGGGGCTGAAACACCAACCAATTTGCCTTTAAAAAATAGCTTTATAAAAGTGAGACCAATAGCTTTATGAAAGTGAGAAGGAAAAACCTAGCAAAGACAGTGGCAAGAATGTTCAGAAATCACTGAAACCCTGAAGGAAAGATAGCAAAGGGGGTGGCGTGTTGGTTTGGATTGACTTTACTTGGGAAGAGCAGAACAACAAGGAAAAGATGGAACTTAATGAGAGAGTAGGGAACTAGATTTGGAATCAGGAAAATCAGTGCCCTGATTCGGATATTTAGTAGCCATGGAACCCTGGACAAGACAGCTAACCTTTGGGGGACTTGATTTCCTTATTTTTATTTTATTTTGGCAAGGTAATGGAGTTAAGTGACTTGTTCAAGGTCACACAGATAGGTAAGTACTAAGTGTCTGAGGTCATATTTGAACTCGGGTCCTCCAGCATTGGAGCTCTATCCATTGCACCACCTAGCTGCCCCTTATTTTCTTATTTTTAAATGAAAGGTGAAACGTGATAATCCTGAAAGTCCACCCCAGCCCTTGATCTTCTAATCTCAGATACAGTGACTCAGTTCTCATTTTCTCTCCCCAGGAGCAAGCTCTTTCTACAAAGCTTAGGGGGAAAACAATGTTCTGCAGGCAACAGTTACCTGAGATAATTAAGGAGAGGTGGGAAGAAAGGGTGCAGCTGCTCTTAATGAAGTTCAGGCAACCAGCCCCCTCTTCCCCAACAGGTTAGGTTGAGCCACTGGGCTTTAAGAGTGTGCAGATTAACAACATTGTGAGATGACCAACTAGGTTGGAGGTGGCTCTTCTCAGAAGTTCAGAGATCAAGGACAGCCCTGAGAGCCCTGCTATGGACAATTCCATCACACCCAGAGATAAAAGCCATGAAGTCCATAACTCAGTCAAAGGCAGTTGGGGAGGGCTCCAGGACTGAGGAGATTGTCCTCTCTCTTTCCTAGGGAGGAGAAGAAATGGGATGGATGACTCAGGAATGGGGGCAAGGTCCTGACCTACACTTGCAGAATAAATGCATGCTCCGTTCACTTTTTTCCAAATTTCTTTTCATTTTTCCTCCCTTTCTCATGATTTTTTTTGCTTTCCCTTTGTCCTAATTTCTCTTTTACAGCACGACTAATGTGAAAAGATGGTAAAGACGACTATACCTGAATAACGTTTATGAAACTGTCTGATGCCATGGGGAGGGGGAGGAAAGGGAAGCAGAAAAAACAAGGAACTCATGAATTTGTAAATGGATGGATGTTGAAAACTGATCTCTGCGTGTCACTGGAAAAGGAAATAAAATTTCAATTAAAAATAAAGATTGTGGAGAGTGGAACAGATACCCCCCCAAAGTCCAAATATCTCAGTTTTGAGACAGAAAGGGGGAGAGGGAAAGACAGAGATAGGAAGAGAGGGAAGAAGGGGAGAGGGGAGTGAAGGGCAATATGGAAAAGGGAAACAGGTTATTAAAAAAAAGCTTAACTTTGGTTCCTGACCAAATTCTGCCAAGTCTTGCCCTTGATCCCCTTCCCTGGAAGTCCAAAGATGCCTACATCTAAGCAAGGGATGGAAACTCAATTTAAACAAAAAGAGTATTTGGGAAGTGGGTCTGGCCTGGGCCCCCTTTGCCTGTCTTGCACTGATAGTAAGATCCAGGCAACTAGTTGATGACACATGAGGGGAGCCCCCTCAGACTTCTTCTGTGTCAGAGACAAAGACACAGTAAAATGCTTATATGCCATAGAGTTTGGAATACAATATCTAATGCTGATCGGCTTGCCCACCCCATGCTACCTTTGGGAGACATTCCACAGAGCACGTGGAATGAAACAAGACTTTCTTAGGTATCTACTATGTGCTAAAACACTTTATTATTATTATCATCTCATTTGGTCCTTATAACAACCCTTAGAATGGGTTCTATTATTATCCTCAGTTCCAACTGAAGAAACTGGAGAAGCCAAGGATTAAGTGACTTGTCCAGGGTCACACAGCTCATAAAAGTTTAAGGATGGATTTGGGCTCAGGTTTTCCATACTCCAGGTTCAATTCTCTATCTACTGTCCTGCCTCTCATGGTGCTCCCTAGGGTACTGCCCATTCCTTCCATTGCCTGTGTTTCATTGAAACTTTCCAGGGACATATTCCAAAGAGGCTGGAATCAAAATGAGAAAAATCAACTACAGTCCTCTTCCAAACTCTCCTCCTCTTTGGTCTTTGAAAGGAAGAGAAGGGCATGAAATTCTCGACACTCTACTCTTCCATTAGTGGCCTTACCTATCTGAGGCAGATCTTTTATAATAGTCCTTAAGTAGGAAGGTGATCAGAAGAAACTAGTTTACCTTTCTCCAAAACCTTAAGATCATTATGAAGAGAGGGAAGACCATAGATTTAAACCGAAAGTGAACTTAGCTGTCATTTTGTCAAATCTCCATTCTACAAATGAAGGATTTGGAGCTCTGATAGGCTGTCACTTCTCCAGGGTCACACATGTAGTATTTGAACCTTGGACTTTCTGATACTAAGGCCAATAATCTCTCCAGTCAGTAATTCCAGACTAGAGGACCTGTGTGCCAAGTGGTGGTGTTGAGGCTCTCTCTCTCTCCTAAGACTGCCCCAAATGGGTAGATTAAGAACACAGCAGTAACAGTCCATTTGGAGAGCCACTATATGATAAAATTGAATAGGAATCATCAAAGTCACACTTGTGACAAATAAATAAACTTCAGAAGTACAACAAAATACATTTATTTTTTGGGAAAATAATTGGGGTGTTTTAGTGAATGCAAACTCAATAAGAGTGATCAATGTCATGTGCCCATGGTCTATAGAATGAGAAATCCAACCTGCAGGAGTAACAAGGGGATAGTCCTATTGTCCAGTCACATCTAGGGTATTGGGTTCAATTCTGAGAAGCCCTGTTTAAATGGATACTGGTCACCTATAAAGAAGAGCAACCAAGAAGGGGAAGGACCTTGAGTCCATGTCAAATGAACATTAGTTGAAGAAACTGGACTTGTTTAACCTAGAGAAGAGAAAATTCATAACTAGTTACCTTTGGATTGTCTCATGAAGGAAGAATTGTACGTACTTTGTTTCACTACCAACACCAGACCAGAAGAAATTTCTCCACAATTAGATCAGTCCAAGAACAGTTTAGGGTATCTTGAGAGTTTGTAGGTTCCCTTTCCTTACAGGTCTTCAAGGAGAGACTAGATGACCATTTGTGGAATGAGTTTCAGTGAGCATTTCTGTTATATTCATTAAATAAAAAAGTTTCTTAAGTCCCTTCCTGCTCTAAAATTCCACAATTCAATGAACTAAAGCTTTGAGATCTGCTTGTTAGTCCTAACCTACCGATTGAAGACTGTTCCTCTATATCATAAAGGAATATCGAGCATAAGTGTGATGGAAATTTGCTTGGGGATCCCCCCCCTTAGTCATTAATCTGTCAGACAGTACATAATTAGGAAAAATTAAGGAGCAACATCACCAGCCACCTAGGATTAATTTTTTTTGTTCCATCTGGACCTTGTTAGCTATTTCTTACATTTGTTTCTGATCAGCTCTCTTGCCATATGGGTTTATTTATGTGTCCTAGTTTGACTTTGAGAGGTAGATGCTCCATCATTGTCAGAGTCCAAAATGGTGACTTGAGGGTCTTGGAGGGAAAGGAACATGGACATAAACATCAACATAGCCATTGACATTATCACAAATGGAGTAGGGGCATGGGCATGGGCATGGGCATGAACATAGATACAGACTTAGACATAGACACAGACACAGGCAGGAATGTGGATGTTGCTACAAACACATAAGGCAGGACAAAACTGTGAATTCCAAGGCTCCCATAATGCCATACCATGAGTTTGACCCTAAGATCTGTTTATATAGGACTGGTCAATCTTAGGTCACAACTACACTACGATACAAAGAAGGAAATTCCAAACTTTTCAGCTCCTCCACCATCTCTAAAATATTTATACTCTCCTAAACACATCTATGATTTATAACCTATAAAATATTTACTTGGTCTAAAAACATGTTACTGAAGACATGAGCCATACAATACATATGTGGACTGTCTATGGGTATCATGCATTATTGAAGAGACATTTATTCTTGCAATAAGTAGAAAGAAGCAGCACTACAAGAGTCCCAGTGCTATGAGCAAGAAGGTTCAGGTGCTTCGTCATGGTGACAGCCTAGAATCAGCAGCTGAAGCTAAAAGGGCAGAATTCAGAATGAAAGATGCTCTCACCAGATCAGAGAAAAGTAGAAAAATTCTCTAAGTTGTTTGTTCAAGAATGCATAGTGTGTCTCGAATTGGAAAAAGAACTCCACCTTCTGCCAATCACCTTATAAAAGAGTCATTCCTGTTTTTCTAATTCAACACGCCTTTAAAATCCTTTTTAAGATTCTACAATACAGTGTGGTGATGGAAGGAGCCATGCGGAATAGATGACAGAGGGCAAGCCTTGGATCAGGAAGACCTGGATTCAAGCCTAGCCATTGACATACATCTACTGTGTGACTATGGGAAAGATTCAACCTCTCAGTGTCCCAGGGACTCAGTGTCCCTCCTTAAGATAATAAGTTATGGACCAGCTATCAACCTTACTCAATGGGAAGGAATTTTCTTACTAAGAGTTCCTCATGGCAATGAAGTAGTAGGTCTAGATCTTCTTTTCCTTCCAAAAGAATACATAATACAAAAGCGCTGCCTTAGTGCCCACCTTCAGGAAGCCTCCAGTCTAGGAGAAAGTAGACAGCAAACCAAATAGAGTTAATGCCCACTATTGCATGATAAGTGAATTAGGGAAGAGTAAAACCAATGACTCTTCTGAAGTAGCTCTTTGACTTCTTTCACAATGTTGACGAACACCCTGAGGACCTTGGAGAACACTTTTCAGAGGCTTGACACACTGGAAGGTGCACCTCATTATTCAAATTATTTGAAAGAGACAAGGAAAGTGCCATCTTCAATCTTCATTCCATCTTGTTATGAGAACCTAGGGCTCTGGGAATCGCTCTGTTACCTCCACCCTCAATGTAACTCCATCTCTGGGACAGACCATGACTAACTCCTTGCCCAGTGGGGCCTTGGCATATGGTTTCTATTCAATTAGCCATATCCTGCAAGTGTCACTAGGGTACCATTTAGTCAATTACTATGCCGATAGTCATTTACAGCCCTGCAAATAATTTTCCAAAGTCATTAAACCATTAAAGAGAATTTGCAGTGCCCTTACCCAGGCTTTCTAATGCCATCTTCTCCCAATGGTCCTCTTCTCTGTCTACTGATCCCTTTATCATTAGTCTAGGGGTTGCCATCTTCTGGAACCCTTGTGGTTTTGAGCTCCAGAAGTTCCTAAATGGGATACTTCACCAAAGTGATCCTTGAAGGTGGTACCTGGGGGGCGGGGATGACAGCATATTAACAAGAAATAATCACATTGGAAGAAAGGAGAGTTTGAACTAGAGTTCTCCCCCTCTATCCCTCCTGCCCAGTGTCCATGGGAAGCTCCTTTCCTCAGTCACTGGTCTGTTTGACCATTTACCTTCTGTACAGGCTACTCAAGGGAAGGATGGGATAACCATTGCCCTGCTTCCTTCATCTGACTTCTTCTAACCTCATATCTCATTACCTGGGGTCGATTCTCTTGATGTCTAGGAGGGCAGTTAATTAATGCTCTGAATGGGGTGATAGTAACAGAAGGGTCTGGGAGATTCCCTATTCTCCTAGGCCTGAAAAATATTTAATCCATATTAGAATGAACTTTCTGGAGATACTAATTACTGTAGTGAAGTGTTCATTTGAATACATTAATATTTCAAATGTCTATGATTTTGTGCTATCTAATGAAAAATTGACCAGAGGTTATGCCATATGCAGAATAATTGAGGAACTGGGGATATTTAGTCTGGAAAAGGGGTTGAAGAGGAAGCATTTGTTTTAACATTTACTGGACCAAGTGCTTTAGAAATACCATCTCATGAGATCCCAAAAACAACCCAGGAAGGGAAGTGCTATTGTTCTCTTTTTTATAAGTGAGGAAACTGAGGCAGGGAAGCAATTTGCCAGTTAGTTAACAAGGTCATATTGCCAATAAGTTTCTGAGGTATGATTTCACTCAGCTCTTCCTGATTCTTGATTCCAGGTCCAACAACAGTAGGCATTCTGACGATATCTAGTGCCTTTAGTCAGAACAGAGAAGCTGGATGAAGGAGGGGACATGAAAACTGTGTTAAAGTAATTGAAGGAATGTCAGGGGAAAATAAAATTAAAACAAGAATGTAAAACTAGGTGGAGGCTTTACCTACCTAATCTGCACATATCTTTTATTATAAAGTTATTTACATAGTGTCTCCCCAGACTGTGAAGCCCTTGAAGGCAGGGATTTTTTTTTGCCTTTCTTTGTATATGATGTGGAAAATCAAGGCACTAATGACACATGGTGGATCTGTGCACTAGTTCCACCATTTTGGAGAATAATTTGGATACCCACAGGGTTATAAAACCAGTCATACACTTGACCCAACAAGACCACTACAAGATCTCTGTCCCAAATAGATAAAAGGAAAAAGATCTGTTTAAACAAAACTTCCCTCAGCAGTTCTTTTTATAGTGTCAAAGAATTGAAAATTTGGAAGAGACCCAGAGATTGGGAATTGACTGAGTAGGTTATGGTTCATGAATGTGACATAGAAGAAATGACAAAAGAGATAGCTTCAGAAAAGACTGAGAAGATATATGCATTGATACCAATTTGAATGAACAGAACAAGGAGAATAATGTAGAGAGTAAGAATAATATTGTAATGGTGATCACCTTTGAAAGACTAAGCTCCTCCATCAATATAGTGAACCAAGATAAAAAAAATGCTATCCAAGTCTGAATTCAGACCAAAGCATACTATTTTCCATTTTAAAAAATGTGCATAAATCAATCCTTTTGTTTTTTGGTTTGTTTTTGTCCTTCTCATGCTTTTTCCCCTTTTATTCTAATTCTTCTTTCACAACATAATGAATATGGAAATATGTTTAACATAGTTATCCATGTATAACTTATATCAGATTGCTCACTGTCAAGGGGAGAGGGGAGGGAAGGGAGAGAGGGAGAGAGGGAGAAAAATGTGGAACTCAAAGTCTTACCAAAAAAAATAGAATGTTGAAAACTATATTTTCATATAGTTGTAAAAATAAATAAATAAATATGTTTATGTTTTTAAAAATGCTATCTCTCTCCAGAGAAAGAAGGGATCAACTTTGAGAACAAATAGTATAATAAAGTATATCTTTTCTCTTTCTTATTTTTTTTTGCTTTTTTTTGCAACACAGTTAATATGAAAGTAGATTTTGCATGTTTTCACATGTATAATTGATATCATATTGCTTGCCTTCTTGGTGAGTGGGTGAGAGGATGGAGGGAGAAAGAAAACTTGGAACTCAAAATCTTTTTAATGAATGTCAAAAATAAATAAATAATAATTTTAAAAATGAATGAGAGCCATCCAGAGTGAACTGAAAAACTGTCTTGAGAAACAGTGGCTCTGTCTTCACTAGAAGTTTGCAAACAGAGGCTGGATGCCTATATGTCAGATGGCTAGGATATTTATTCACGAAGGAGTTAGACTGAATCATCCATAGAATACTCAGTGTCATCCATGTGAGAAGCTTGGAAAGGCTTAAAGGTCCAGGTTGTGAGGAGTTTTCAATGCCAGACATAGAAGTTTGTATTTGAACTTAAAGATAACAAGAAGGCACTGGGGTCTGTAAGTGAGATGGATGGATATGACATGGTTAGGTCTACATTTTAGAAAATCGCTAGTGAGGCTGGAAGAGCATGGAGAGACTGGATGCAAGGAGACCAATCAGAAAACTGTTGGAAAAGTGTAGATGAGAAGTGATGAAACCCTGAGCCAGAGGTGACCCTGTGGGTGCAGTGAAAGGAATGGATGGAAGAAATATTGTATAGATAGAAACAAGTCTTGGGAAATAATGAGATAAATGGGTGATTTACATCAAGCAATTGAGAATGCACTTGGGTTGAGAAGCTGAGTGACTGGGAGGATGGTGATACCCTTCCCAATAGGGAGAAAGACAATGAATTTGGTCACATTGAATGTAAGGTACCAATGGGATATCCAGCTCAAAATGTTCACTAGATGGAGTGTGATTTGGGAGAGGAGCAAAGGAGAGACACTGAATCTGGAAAGATAGACCTGCGAATTGTTTACATAGAAATAGTCATTGAACCCAGGGGAGCTGATGAATCATCAAGTGAGTCTAGAGGTAGAAGAGAAGAAGGCCCAGGGCAGAACCTTGAGAGACAACAACAGAGTGTGGGTGTAATCCTATTGAAGATCCAGCAAAGAAGAGAGAGAATTAGAGAGGAGAGACTCGGGAGAGAATAGGGTCACAAAAATCCAGAGAGAAAAGAATATTCCAGAAGAGAAAATGGTCAATACTGTTGATTGCTTCAGAGAGTTCAAACAGATGAGGCCTGAGAAAAGGTCATTAGATTTGGCAACTAAGATCAATGGTGTCTCAGGAGGGCAGTTGGGTCATGAGGTCAAAAGACAGACAGCAAAGGGGTTACAAGAGAGGAGAGAAAATGGAATCTATAAACATAGATGACTTTTGAAGGAGATTGGCTCAGAAGAGAAATATAAATATAAGTACATACAAAATAGCTAAATATATATTAGTATTATAGATATTTGATACTTAGTTGTTTTGATAGAGACATAGTTATATCTATAGATATATATATATATAACTTTAAGGTTTGCAAAGTACTTGACAAATATTATCTCATTTGATCCTTACAACTACCTGGGTGTTGTTTATTATTATTATTATTATTATTATTGTTATTATTACTATCATTTTACAGATAAGGAAACTGAGGCAGAGAGATTATTGCTCAGGGTCAACACAGCTAATGCATGTCTTTTCTCTTCTTGATGCTATGTCCAGAGCTCTATCCAGGGCACCATTTAGCTGCCTCTAACCTACAAAATAAATACAAAATGACTTAGAGGAAAGGGATAGAACAGTAGCAGTTGGAAGGAGAGAATCATCAAATTTCTGTCAGATCCAAAAAGAGGTGAGGTTGGAAACCTGGGGGGAGAAAAACCAAGGAATGACCTGCCTATCTATTCCTCCAGCCAAAGTTCAGCAAAATCAAGAACAATTAGCTCTTTTAATTAGTTAAATAATTTAATTAAAGGAATCTCAACCTACCAGTTCCTCAGCACATTAGGACCCCTTGGGGTGGGGGTGGGGGGACCAGCCTGAATGGACTGGGATCTGTGGCACTGATGGGAACATTTAGCAAGCTTACTGTTCTGGAGGGTTTGAATCTAAGAAGGGACAAGTCTTTTGGACTGAGAGTTTACAAGGAATCTTCAACCCACTCCTCAAGAAGATGTAGTACAAGGAGAATGGATGAAGTCACTGAGGCCCAGAGAGTCTACATGACCTGCACAAAGTCAGATAGCTTATTAAAAAGGAGAGGTAGTAGTTGAAACTAGGTCTCCTGGCTCCCTGGCCAACACTCTTGGTGGGGAATGTCCAGTCCATGGGCTGGCACTGCCATGACAACCATGGGGGGGGGAACAGCAGGACCCCAAATTCAATAAATCTAGGATTTTATCAGGAGTGAATTAATTAAATGTTTGACCAAATATAGCAAGCTAATTTTAAGTTAATATTTATTTAAGTTAATATTATTGTATCCACCAATGATGTTATAAATATCCAAATGACCTTTGATGGAAAAAATGGTTCCTCATTCCTGCTCCAAGTCATTACCTGTAAGGTATGCAAGTCTTATTGATTGATGGGAATACCTCTTAAAATGAAGATCTGCTGTAAAACAAAATGAGGGTCTTCAAGATCAGAAGAAATTTGTGCCAAGGAATTTTGTATTATCTTTCAACAAAGGTATTTTATAAATATTTGTTGAATTGAATTTTAGACTATTCATTTCAATTCCTTTGAACAAACCTTTGCTAACATGGGCAAGGTGAGGCCTGAAATAGATGATAAAGTTAATAGATAATAAAGTTCCCAGAAGCAAGCTGATCAATGCAGATAAAATCTGAATTTATAAAAAAGAGAATTTTAAAAGGGATGTGACATTTAACAGGTCAGAATCCTGCATAAGTAACAAAAATGATCATGATCTATTGTTTCTTAAAGGTTAGCAGACAGAGGTGCCCTTTGGAAGCAATCAGGGGAGTCCTGAAATGCCCATATAGTGAATAAGGGAGAGAAAAATCCCTCATCAATGGTCCAGATTTGATGTGAAGACAGTTAAGGACCATCAAGGCTGGAAAGAAAAGTGTGCCCTGGTTCTAAAGAGAGACTGAAATCACAGTAACCGAAACAAGGGTGAGCACTCTAGAGAACCACCTTATTGGTGGTATTGTTTGTCATGTGAGAATATCTGCAATGGGAAGTGGGACACTGGGAGGGATTGAGGTCCAAGGTTAGCAGATCTGAAGACCTCACAGTGAAAGCAGTGACCAGCTACAACCCAACCCATGGTGCAGGAAGAACAAGAGAAGTGGACTTCCATTACAAGTGGGTGAATTCAAGGCAATAATGAAGTAGGTCGGAGCTGCTAAAAAGTAAACAGGATGGAGATAAGGAAATGTTCCAGCATCCTATGAGAAAAGAATAGAGGCCTCCCCATTAATATACACCCGCAAATACATGCATGTGAGCGTACACACACACACACACACACACACACACACACACACACGATTTTCAGCCCACTCAGGGAGCAAAGAAATAAGGATCCTGGTGTCTCCTTACTTCCCATGGAGAAAAAACATTGTGGATAAATTCTAATTTCAGCTCAAGAACCTCCTACTCCAAGAAGCCTTGGCTGGTGTTCTGTTCTCTTGCATTTGCTCTTCCACATATATGACCTATTCCTCCAATAGGATGTAAACTCCCTGAAGGCAGGGATTGTTTTTATTTCACAATGCAATAGAATAGAATGGAATAACCATTTATTAAGCCTCACTAAATGCTAGTGACTGTGCAAAGCTCTTTTGGATACGGTCTCATTATCTCATATTCCCTCTTAACTCTAATTCTGAAGTGTTTGCATGCTCACAGTCTGGCCCATAGAAGAGACTTTAAAATGCTGGTTGAACTGATTGTATTTAAATACCTATGGAACCCTGGGTAAGTCACTTCTTTGGAAAAGAGAAGGTTGGATTCAGTGGTCTCTCTGGTCCTTTCTAACTCTAATCTATGACCCTTTGCATAGAAATAGATAAATGCAAAATAAATGCTTATGTAATTGGAACTAATCAAATGGGTTGATTCTATTTCCAAATGAGTTCTAGTTTTGCAACAGGTCCTTGTCAAAAGATGAAAATCAATGGACCTCTTTTTTTTTTCATAAATAATTTCCAGGTAATGACTCTGCCAAAACTATTTAAATGTAAAAGTGATTTTATGGTGTTCTATCACTGTAATAAGAAAATATGGTTTGTACCATTCTCTCCTGAAGTTGGGAACATTGCAGTCTTTGAAAGATAAATCATAAGGCAGTTGTCAAAAATAAAAATACCTCTAAGGAGCCAACAATGGAGCCCTGATGAAGAGGCTGAGATGGCTATTGTTTAGAAAATGAGTCCTCAGTCTGTTAACATGAAGGCAGTTACAAGACTCAAAGTAGCCATGGTCAGACTAGGATGGCCATAGGGGGTATTAGGACACAAAATGATGATGGATCATAGATTCTGAGCTGAAATGTACCTCAGAAAACTAAGTCTAGGTCCTTCATCTTACAGATGAGGAAGTTGAGTCCCAGGGATGTCAAGGGTCTAGTCTAAAACATTCAGGTAAGTAAACATCAGAGGTGGAATTTGAATGTGGGTCTTCTGACTAAAGTCAGTGCTCTTTTAACTATGAGTGATGCATACTTTAAAGACATCTGATAGTTCTTCATCACTGGATGTCTGATGAGGAATTCCTCTGTAGTTTGGAGCTGGGGGTAATGACCTTAGGTTCATGGCACAACATCCTTTCTCCCACCTCGTAAAATAAACCTCATTCAATGAGAGGAGGCCATTAAAACCCTCAAAAAACCAAACATTTATTGAGCATCTACTATATATAAGTGGTTGAGCTAGACCCTGGGGGTACAAATGCAAAACAAAACAATTGCTGCCCTCAAGATGTGTCCATTCTATGTAGAAAGATAACATATGATAAGGGAAGTCGATGCAGAAGACAAAAAACGTAATCCTGTCGAGTTTACTTTGTCCAGGTGGTTTTTGTTTTCATCCATGTTTTAATATATTTATTGCTGGGGATGACTCAAGAAAGAGAGGAAAAGGTGCTGTATCTGTGAATCAGTTCATCAACAAGACTTAAGTGCTTCCTCTTTGAAAGAAACTACAATTTAAAAAAATGAAGATGCAATAGCAAAAGGAGGTGATGATGTAGTGGGAGGAATAGAGTAATGGAAAAAGCCCTAATCACTTAAAAAAACACATACATTTTTTAAACAAGGCGATTGGGTACTAATAACTGGGGAGAGAGCCAGCTTACACCTTTCAGAAAGTTTCTTGTGCAGGACAAGATTCCAAGTCTCTTTGCACATCTTAGGCTGGGTTGTTCCATTGGGGTTAGTATGTCCCAGTGGGATTTTCAGAAGGACAACAACTGGGCTGGGGTGAACATTCCATCTGCATCCAGCCAGAGCAGGCTCAGGGAACCTTGTTAGTACTGGCATGATAAGAGGACACTGGTAGTGTAAATGTGCTTGCAAAGATCACAGTACTGGGTGACCGGAGGGAGAGAGAGGAAATTTTCACAAAAGGGGCAGATCTGCAAAGTGAGACTGAATACCCATCCATATTCCTGGCTAATGATTGCCAAGTGCATTGATGGAAGTGAGGGTTTCTGTGAAGCAAGAAGAGAGGATGCACCAGACTGGGGTACCACTTGGGCAAAGGCACAAATGAGGGAGAGGAAAACAAAATAGTATCCCTCCAAATTGCTGACCAAAGGGAACACATACACAAAACAGAAAATGATACTACATTATCACGTAAACACCGTTCTTGAAAGAAGGTCAACAAGAATGGAATCAAGTAGAAATTAATAGATTTTTGAGCTAATGGAATATTAGATTTAAGACTAAAATAAAACATTCAAAGTATAGGCAGACAAGGAGTGGAACTGAGACCACAACTCTGCTGGCCATCCTGGCCACTCACTAGAAGTTTCTCTAGCTTGGCAGGTCCTGCTCACCTCTAGGCACCACTGGAGAGGCTGAGTGGAAAATGGCAGCCTGAGTCACATTTCCGAGATAGAAAGGGCTTCCATCCCTCTGTGGTCTATGGTCAGGGGAATCTGGTGAGGTTTAGACAAGGAAGAGAGGGCCATGAGGCCCCACCTAATGGAATCAAGCCTGGGGAAGATAGCGGCCAAGAGACAACAGCCAGGCTTGGAATTTCTAACTCATTAAAAAACTACAAGCAAGAAACTTGTCTCTCTCCTCAATTTCTCCAGAAGGAATGTCCCTGATTCATTCTTTGTTGGATTGTTAACAGGGATCAGACTGAGGTAAGCTAATAGATGGTCCAGGACTTTACAAAGATCATTAAAAGGGCAGCCAGTGGCCAGAGAATTCAGCCCATTTTCAGTTAATTATTTCTGATTTTTTTTTCCAGACACTTTGATATCCCCAGATCAATGTTTGGAAGATGCTGGTGGAATGTTTCATTCATTCATCCATTCATTCATTCATTCATGCAACAAATGTCTATGGAGCATCAACAATGTGCAGGGAACTACAGGCAGTGCTGAGGGATGGAACAATCTAATTTGGGGAAATAAGCCACAAACAGGCAAAGATAAATGGAATATATTGAATGAATCAGTTATCTGTACCTCAAAAGACAAGAATTCCTGCCCTAGACCAGTGGTGTCAAATACAAATAGAAAGGGAACCATGACTCCAACCCGAAAGATCCCTGGGGTTGCAGATTGACTTTAGAACCCCACAGAGTGGGGGGTCCTCTGGGTTCTGTTGGATTTTTATTTATTTTAGTCAGTATTTCCCAATGATATTTTATCTTGCTGGGGCCAGTTGAGAGTATTATGGACTGCAACTGTGACCTCCCTCATGTTAATACCTTTGTTTTAATTAGCCAACAATCATTTATTAAGCTCCTATGATTGCCAGTCAGTCAGTACACTAAGTTCTGGGGATATAAAAGACAGTCTTTCACATAGCTGAGGGTCTGATGGGGTAAATAGTGTACAAGTGACTGTACAAATAGGCCACTGATAAAATAATTTGGTGAGAGGCAACCCAGGGAAAGCAGGACCATTACCAGAGATTGAACAAGGCTTCTTGTAGGAGAGATTTGAGATGGGATTGGAAGGAATCCAGGGAAGCTGGGAGGGGAAGATGAGAAGGGAGAGCATTCCTGAATAGATCCTGCAATACTTGGACTTGGGAGAGTGTTATATTTGAGGAAGTGCAATGGGGCTAGTGTCACTGGATGAAAGGAGGAGGGAGGTAAGATGTAAGACCACTTGAAAAGTCAGAAAGGACCAAATTGTGGAAGACAGCAGAAGGCAGACTCTGGTCAGACTATATCCTGGATGCACAAATTATAATGTGACCTTGGCCAAGTCACTTTCCTCCTCTTGGACTCCTCTGTGAAATGGTGGGAGGTGGGGGCAGTAAATTCCATGATGTGTACCTTAGAGAATGATGGTTCAAAGGAATCTCTGGGACCATCTAAAGATTTGGAAGCTGAAACTCAGTGAGGCACTAAAACAAAGCAAATTCTTCCTGCTCTCTGATTCTGGAGTATCCTGCTTTCAATTTTAGTTAGTTACAAGACCTTGGGTGCATCTTCATTGAGGTACAGGCAGTGCTGGGGTGGGTGGGTGGGGAGCAATCTAATTGGGGAAATAAGACACAAACAGGCAAACATAAATGGGATATATAGAATGAATCAGTTATCTGTATTACAAAAACCAAGAATTCCTACTTCAGTAAATGGAGGAATAAGAATTGTATTACTTCTTAGTTTTTCCCTAATCTGTCTCAGATCCATCTGAGCTACAGTCACCTCAGCTGGTTCAGGCAAGAACAGTAATAGACTATATATATCAAAAGATAATAGCTCTTTTGTGGAATGGGATTTCAGAAACAAACAAAAAAAAAGACATAGATTCTGAGCCAGAAGGGATCTTAAAAGTCAGGTCCAAACCTCTCATTTTACAGATGAGAAAACTGAGGCACAGAAAAGTTAACTTTTTTGCCCCAAAATTCACACAAGAAAAATGTGTGAGACAGTATTTGAATTCAGCTTCTCTAGATTTCCCTGAGGTCACCAAGAGGAATGGCATCCTGAGAAAGGGGAGAGAAGGCAGTTTTGGCTCCTCTGCCTTCTATCCTGTCTAATCTTGGTAAGTTACTTCCCGTTTCTGAAGCTGGGTGGCTTCTGAGGTCCCTTCCAGCTCTGAGTCATGACATCTCGCCCCTACAGTTCCTGTGCTCACAACTCCAGTGGTATTCTGGACATAGGCTAGAGGGACTCCAGCTCCCTGCCTTGACCTTCGGCAAGTCAGAGGTCCAAGTTTCATGCTCTGTGACATGAGCCCTCTGAGGCCTCAGATCACTGATGAAAGTCCTTGATTCTCAGTTTTCAGTCCAGTTCCAGGATTATGTGCCTTTTGGTCTTCCCATGGGATCCTTTCCTGCAGTCCAGAATTATTTTCAAGACTTTCTTCCAGTACCTTTTCAACATAAATGCCCATGAGGCAAATGTGCTACCTGAGATCCACATGGCTATTTTGTTGATGGTCTGGGTTACGGTCAAACATTAGCACCCTGGGCAGGTTTCTCTGAATAATTGCTCATAATAATAATTATAAATCTACCCCTAAGTTTGGAGCATCTTCAGTTTTGATGTAGAATCAGCATTCTCTTTATTCTGGCATCTAATCTTCATTCCCAGTTTACATAAGGACCATCTCTTAGGTGAGCAGCTCCTTTAGAGATGATTGAAAAATCCCAAATCTCTTTGCAAATCTTAGGCTGGGCTACTCCATTAGGGTTATTGTGCCCAGTGGGGATTTCATAAGGGCAACAACCGGGCTGGGGCGAGCATTCCATCTGCATCCAACCAGAGCAGGCTCAGGGACCCCTGTTGGTTCTGGAATGATAAGAGTATTTTGATAGTGTAAATGTGATTTGGAGAGATCACAGTACAGGGTGGCCAGAGGGAGAGATAGGAAATTTTCAAAAAGGGGCAGATCTGCAAAGCGAGACTGAATGCCCATCAATATTCCTGGCTAATGACTGCCAACTTGCAGATTCTCTCTTCTTTCTTGCCTATTGGAAATAAAACCTACAGAGATGGAAAATGTTTCCTGAATTCTAACAAAGCTAGGAGTTCTCTAGATTTCCGTGTGTGTGTGTGTGTGTGTGTGTGTGTGTGTGTGTGTGTGTGTGTGTTCAGACTGTGAAAATGGAAGCCCAAGTCATTCAGGCTATACCTAGAAATGCTCTCATCTGGTCTACTTTCTGGAAAGCTAACATGTTCTATGACTCTGGGATTTACAAACCACTTGACCTGATTTGTTTCCTACGCATCTCACAATAGCCCTTAGAGTTCCACCAGTGGTATTATTTCCCTTTTACTGACAAAGAAAATAATACTCAAAGAGATTAAGGGACTTGCCCATGTCCTCACAACTTATAAATATTACAGGTAAGATTCCAATCTAGGTTTCTCCTGCTTTGAAACCCAGCACTTTTCATTCCACATTCCTCTGCCTTGCTCTATTCACTGTTTCCTTCCCTACTGCCCACTCACACACTTAGATTTCCCTGAAAAAAATAAAAGAAAAATTCATTTGATTCTATCCTCCCCTCAAACTATGATCCTATAATATATTAACATTTATATAATATATTCCTATATTATATTTATTTATTTATATATGTGCAATCCTTTCCTTTCCTAGCCGAATACAATGATTGTGTCATTACTTTTGTTTTCTCACCTCTTATTAAGTTCTGAAGCCTCGTCTATCTAATTCAAGCATGACTGTTCCTAAAATGGAGAACCACTGGAAAAGTCACAAGCAGTTATTGGTGCATAAATATCTGGATGATTACTAGGGTTATAATGAACAGTTTGAGTTCCTAATTGCTTTATATCCAGTTCATCACTGAATTTCAATTAACAATATTTCTATAGCAGGTAAAGCTTTACATTTTGAGGCACTGCATGATACAGTGGAAAGCATACTGGACCGGCTGTCCAGCTCATGTTCTCTACATCATCCACTAGACAAATCTGTTTCTTGATCATTGGGCCCAAGGGCACAGAAGGGAAGTTCTCCATCCATCCACACTTTAGGTCTCAGTACTTTGCTCAGGAGGAATGTATAATCTCCTCCTCTCTGAAGCTATTCAGATTTCTTTTCTATGGTGAAGTAGGTGGATCTTGAGAGTTGTGATGCCAAAAACTTCTTAACTGGGTCATAAAATTCATGCTGAAACTGTAGATTTAGCTAAGTTGCTCCTCAGCAGCCAACAAACATGTCAGCCCCTGCTCAGACACATAACTGATTATCAATTTGTGAAAAATCAACGGACAAGGATTGAAATCATGACTTCCTCAACTCTTAAAATGAAACAAAGGAAAATCTCTAATTCATATTTACAAAACCCTTCCTAGCTCAACATGTCATACTAGAAGGGACCATCAACTCCTTTCTTTTAGAAATAAATTATTGGAGGACTATAGAAGGAGAAAGACTTGACCATGGTCCCACAGAACCTGAGGGACCTAGCCAAGACCTAACGACTTGAGGTCAAGTCACGGATCCTTCCCCATCTCACTCTGACCACCTAATCTATCCATCCTCCCTTCAAGTACAACCTAAAAAGTCTACAGGGATCCCTCTTCCTAGTGGGATAGAGTCAGGCTGACTGTCCTTGGGTAGGATCAACTAGAACTCTGACCAAATGGACTCAGCGCCACCATACTTAGCTCCTGAGGTGGTGGTGGGACTGAGCTCTCTGTAGGGAGGTTAACCTGACTTTGAACTATTAGGGATTATAGAAAATCATTTGTATCTCCAGTTTCTCCGGTGTTCATGTCCTTCTTAACCCTTGTTTATGCAAAAAGGCTTGTTTTTCTTCTATCTCTAGAGCAGAACTGAGAAGAATTGCAAGGATGTGAGTCCTGGGAGGATGTCTCTTGGACGCAAAATACCAAGTTTTCTTTGCCTAGGAGACCTGTGGACTCAGATTGGGGCAGTTGCTGGTTACTGGAGGAGTTGAGCTAATGACCTCTGAACACCTTGTAATGGTGAAGCAGCCCTAGGACAAAGCTTTCTTTGCACTTACTCCTTTAAGACAACCATTTCCTACTTCCATCCCTGACTTAACTAGTTCTGTCAAGAACTGTTAGTCACCAGACGACTCTTTTGGCTCCTCTTCCCCCAACTTGCTCACTTTCCAGTGAGTTTACACTTATTCCTTCTGGCCATCACTTCTTGACTAACCTTGCGGTACCTTCACTTGTTCCTCTTCCCACTTTTTTGGCCTCCTGAAGGTTGAGGGGGATGGTACAGTTTACCCTCTTCACTATTGTCTCCAGTCCAATTTTCCTCTCCTACAATATCATCGTTTTGGCCCAGTGAGTCCCAAGTAAGGTTTTCTGGGTCTGCAAGCACTCCAGTATTTATTGCTGTCTCCTGACCTCACACCAACTGATGTCCCATAAGCTCAGGACCTCTTCAAGAAGAATGGTTTCCTTCTTGTCTAACCTTTGATATATTCCCAACCTTGAGACATGGCAGGTCAAAAAGGGTTTCAATATATGTCTGCATCCAGTTTTGGTTGAGATGATGACATTTTATTCATCCCATATCTCTCTTTATAAAAATAGGCACTTCCTCATACAGAGTATGGTCTTACATTCACAGAATCTGAGAGCTGGAAAGGAACCCACAGGCGACCTGGTCCCATTCACAGATGGAAGGAATCCTCACTGCCATATACCCAATGAATAGGCATTGAGTCTCCATTTGGAGACAACCAAAGAAGAGTTCTAAAGGTGACCCACCATGAAGTGGGGCAGCTCTCATTATGAGGAAACTTGCCCTGCATGTCAATGTTCTTCAAGCTTGGACTGAATCAACAGTGCAATTAGACAGCCTGGAAATCAAATGTGAATTTGAACCACTTAAGAGTAGCAGAGCTCCCAGAGATAAGAAAGACATTAGTTCTCCTTATACTGCCATCTTACATCTGACCACAATGTGGTGTGTTATGATCAACCTTGGCACTAATTTAAGAAGGGCGATGATCAAATGGAAAAATGTCCAGAGGAGAGCAATCAGGGTGGCATAGGGCCATAGAAATTGAAGGAACTGGGGGTGTTCAGCTAACAGAGAAGACAAGATTCACCGGGGGCATATAAACTGAAGTATTTGAAGGGTTGAAATGTGAAGGAGAGGTAATTTGGCTCTGATTGTCATCATCTACATGAGAAAGTGGAGGGAGAGCTTAGTTCAAATTTGGCCTGGGACAATTACTAGCTTTGTGACCCCTGGGCAAGTCCTTTGACCTCAGGATACTGTCTACCTCAGTATCCTCAACTGTAAAATGAAGATAATAGAATTACCTACCTCTTAAGATTGTTGGGAGAATCTAATGATATATTTGTAAAGTGCATAACCCAGGCTTTAATAAATGTTCATTTCTTCCCTTCCTTCTTTCATCAGGGGCAAACCTAGGGAAAATAGGTATGGTACAAGTTCCTTAGAGGCAACTTTTAGCTTGATTTTTTTGGGAGAAGACCATCTCACAATTTAGAGATATCCCCAAACATGGTGATATCCCTTGAGAAGGGGCAGCTTCTCCTCCCCAGAGGTCTTCCCAACAGTCTGCTTGACCATTTGTCAGCCTTGGTCAAGTGTTTTGTACACAAGCAGTTAAATCTTTTCAGGGTGAGATAAATGCGAGTCCTTATTATCATGACTTTGCTCTACTCAACTTGATGTTCTTGGAGCTCAGATCAAGGTTTCTGGGCTGGGCTGCCCTCCTGTCATTGTTATGCTTCCTATTCAGCTTAACAATTGTACAGAAGTATGAAATGATTGATTTTGTCATTGAATAAAATCATGGAACAATGTCAGAAGTTATCAGGACAATTGGGCTGAAGATGATGATGGTGATGGTGATGATGATGATGATGAAGATGGAGATAATGAAAAGGATGGTGAACATGATGATGAAGGTATCCAGCTATGTCTTGAAATTCATGATCACCAAGGTCCCTTCCACCTCCAATTCTGTGATGATAGAATTAAACATACACAGAACGCATAATGGAAAGAGACCTCAGGGATCATGTAGCCAATTATCTCTTTCACAAATGAAGAAATTGAAATTCATTGAAGTCCATTGTCAGTGCTTGAGCCAGAATTCAGACTCAGGGCTTTTGACTCCAAGGCCAGCTCATTTTTCACTGGGTTCTTTCTCACTCTTTCCTCCAATGATGGACAAATATGATGGAAATGGATTTTGATAGGATTAGGTTTTGTTCAGGAATGTTTGGTATCCTACAAAGCAGGACTTACTACAATAGGAAATGTCATTTTTTAAAATGATCCAATTTTATTTTGTGATGAAGGCTCTTCTAAATGACTTTTTGAATTATTACTAACTGGTATTTCTATTTTCCACTTCTTCTGATTCATGTTTTTCTTTTTTCTCCCTCAATGTTGGAAACACCTCCAGAAACCATACCACACAACTGCTGCCTGCACATTGTGACAAAGCAAGTGTGAGCATTTTTTAAAAAATGTAGCCTGTCCTCTTCCCACTCCCGCCCCTCTTTCTTCCTTGGATGTTTTTCTGTTTTCTACTTTAAAATGTTACCAAAATTAGCAACCTCAGTAAAAGGACAATTTTAGAAAATGAAATATGCCCAAAATAAGGAATGTTGCTTATATGGAAACCATTCCTAGCTTTATTTGTGATGGTAATGGGCCCTACCATGAATCATTGGGAGACTTACTGGGGGAATGGACCGTGGAAGAAATGTTCTATTTCCCACTCATTTCCTGGCACCATATGCATAAATATATTTATTTAGTATCACTCTCCTTGGGGCACTGGATAGTTAAAAGCATCGTGAGGAGAAGTGTCAGATGATAGCCGCTTTCTGTGGACAGGTCTGTCATGAAGCAATGTATTGTGGTGGATAGGGTAGAAGACAAGTATTTATTAAGCCTCTACTATGAGCCAGTTACTAAATATTATCTCATTTAAACTTCACAATAACCCTGAGAGGGGAGGTAGGTGCTATTATTATCCTCATTTACAGTTAAGGAAACTGAGGTAGAGTGCTGTACATCAAGTCAGCTCAGATTCCACCTTAGATAGTTCACAGCTGTGTAGCTCTGGGCAGACCCCTTCACATTGCTTGTTCATAAAAGGAGGTCAGACTCAATGACCTCTCATGTACTCTTTGATTTCATATTTATGGTCTGTTGATGATGACTTAGCAAAGTCATAGAATTCTCTGCCCCTGGGGCAGACCAGCCATTGTACCAACACAATTCTCTTCCATGGAGAAAAGACAGGGTTCCTGGGAGAGCAGAATCAGGTGGTCAAAGTAGGTGAGGGTGGAGAAAGGGTATATATAGCAGGAAAAGAACTCACCCCCTCTAGGAACTAAGCCATTTATTTAGATTTTTTGCTAACTGGGGGCTAAATTCTTTTGCTTCTGTGCAGCTGAGGGTCTGTAAGAGCCTGCCCTTTGATGGTCTGGAACAGAGCCCTGGTTTCCTTGCCTAGTTGAATCTCTGATCCTTAGGCAGACAGAGCTGCTACAAACAGTGTCTTTGCTTTAGAATAACAGTGGATAGGGGAAAAAAAAGACTTGGTAGATTCAGGAAGTGTATGTTTTGAAGAAGACATGCCTGAACCTCCAGCCAGTTATGACCCTAGTCACCCAGAGCAACCAGTCCTTGTCTTGATGATGGATTGGGTTTAGTCTTAGTCAACCCTGGGAGTGTGACCCACTACAAGAGAAGGTTGATGAATATTTTATTCTAATCAAAAGGACCCTGACTCTTAGAGACCTCCTGGAAACAAGTCATTCTATTTCCTTCTGCCACTGCAAGAAAAGGTGGGTGGATATTCTATTCCATTCAGAAGGATCCTGACACTTAGCGACCTGTTGGAAACACAAGTATTTCCATTGTCTTCTTTTCCTGTATCCATGGCTGTTAATGGAATCTTGGTTGTCTCACACCTGTATGACTCACCAGTAAAAGATACCCTACTTTGGCCATGTCAGTCCTCAATCTGTAAAGATCTTGAGCTCCTACTCAGCCCTTTAACCCCGTGGTCCATTCCTGCCCTGCTTTTCCTCAGGTGCTATTGCCTGGCCCATAACTGAAGGCCCAGCTCCTTTGCAAGATTGGGGTTTCTGAGTCATTAGTGAATATTCCCTCAGCGTGTGACCTAGAACATTAAGATTCACTGCAACAACTACTGTTCAGTCATGGAAATACACCACACGCCTCTGCTACCAAGGTAAACCAACAATTCGGAGGGGAAAAAGATGATTCTGAGAAGGCATTGTTGTTTCACTAGACTGTCCAAGGGATCCTGCCAGACTCATGTCCTCAAATGTGTGAAAGACAGACTACTTCTCTGTTTGATCTTACTTTTAATGAGTGCCAGGTAGCTCTAAAGTCTCTGGTTTATAATTGTTTGAAATGTGACCGTGCAAGGGCCTTTTATTTCTACCTTTTTTTCCCAGTCCTCCTCCTGAGGGGACTGCTACCTTGAGAACTGAATTAATATTTAATTTTGTGATCATGGATTTCAAGACATAGCTGGATACCTTCATCATCATGTTCATCATCCTTTTTATCATCTCCATCCAATCCATTAATACTTCCAAGGGAATCTCTAACTCCGTACGAACATGTAAATCTCTGAAGTGACACATAAAGCTAGCAAACTTAGTCTTGCATTTTGTTTTGATACAGAAAATACTTTCCGACAAACTTCCAAAATCCTCACCTCCTGTATATTTCTTGAATCTCAGGGTTAGAGTTTTTGAACAACTTCATCACTTTTCAAGCATTATTCAAAATTGACTAAAAAAAGGAAGTTCCCAAGGCACATAATGGCTATCTTGAAGTATTTGTTACTGTGCAGAGGAAGGGGTATACTTGTTCTGTTTGGCCCCAGAGGGCAGCCCCAAGAGTAATGAGGGGGAGCCTTACGGAGACTAATTTGTTCCTCTTAAAATTATTTTTACAGATTTATTTATAACTTTTTTTAATGAAGTTCCAAATTCTCAACCCCCAATCCACCCCTCCCCCATCCATTGAGAAGGCAAGAAATGTGACATCAATTAAACTTGGGAAATCATGTAAAACCTATTTCTATATTAGCCATGTTACAAAAAAAAATTTAAAAAAGTTAAAAAAAATAAAGTAAAAAGAAATGCTTCAGTTTATATTCAGAGTCGAACATTTCTCTCTCTGGAGGTTGATAGCACTTTTCATCATGAGTCCTTCAAAATTGTCTTAGATCAGAGGAGCTAAGTTTTCATCATTGATCATCGTTACAATTTTGCTGTTACTCTGTACAATGTTCTTCTGGTCCTAGTTCTGCAATTTCATCAGTTCATGTAAGTCTTTCCAGGTTTTTCTGAAACTATCTGGTCCAATATTTCTTATAGCACAGTATTTAGCACACAATTTCCCCTCCCTGGAAATCTTCACATTAGAGACTAGATGAACTCTTGTTAGATGTGTTATAATCAAGGTTTCTTAGGACATTGTTTCCCCGTGATTTTGTTCTCCATTCCCTTTTCAACAACAATGACAAATAGGTGTTGTGAACCACCAGGTTAAATTAATATGCTATTAATAATAAACTTTACCATTGTTTACTGCTTAAGGTCCCTTTAAAGAATTTGTAAATGACTCATTTTTTTCTTCCTTGGATTCTGTAATTTCCAGAACTGTTGAAAACATTTACAGTTTTTCCTGCAATGAAGTTGCCCTTCCACCACTGCCCCAACAAAGAGTCTTTTGGTATCTTCACTTGCTTGACAGGCAGGAAGAATCATTGTCCAAGGGTATTTTTGCATTTCTCTGATTAGAGGTTTTAGATATTTGAATCTTTTCCCAGTGGCTGTTGATGTTTTATATTTCTTCTTTTATAAATGGTTTCTGCATATGTTTAACCACTTGACCATTTAAGAATGGGTTTTGCTGTTATATGCCTATTGAAACTGGGAAGACAATTCTTAACAGAATTCTAATTATGTGAATGTACTTCTCTTCAGGCAGATAAGATGCCATTATATTATAGATGATTTTCCCTCCCCAAAGGCTGACCTAGTTGTAATGAGAGCACTTGGTTCACAGATGCAAGCTAAGCAAAAGATGAAGAGCAGTCCCTGGCATTGTATTGGAGGGAAATGGAGAAATCATACCTGGGGAATTTCTGTACCTTTTCACAAAGGAGAATTTTGAAGCCTAAATGCTCTAATCTTCTCTCCAGCCCCCTTACTATATCCAACCTAATCAAATCACTTGAAATTGGTTTTCCATCATCTGAAACCTTGCCAGCCTGCTCCTGGACTCTCCCTGAGGTGTGGGTTCAAATTTAGATTTCAGATTCTTTGCCAGATTTGAAGGTCATTGATTAAGGTGGGGAGGTCCATTTCAAGGCAGTTGGGTGATACAATGAACAGTTAGGACTTTAGTGTCTCTGAGTTCATCCTCACCTGTAAAATGAAGGGGACGAACCATGGGGTCTTAAGATGATTTCCTTTTTCCTATTATTCTAGCTGGGATATTACTCTCACAATCTTCTGAATAGATTGAAGCCCTGTCTGTGTCTATGTCATCCTTGTCTCATTGGCAGGAGTCCCCTCTTAGATGCTTAATTCTGCTGTAGATTACCCAGTAGAGTGAGGCACACAGACTAGTCAGTCTTTGGTTGGATTATAAGGGGTTTGTTTTGTTTTCTTTTTAGAAGTTGGCTGTTGAAAAGGAAGAATCTACATTATGTGCTTCCAGCTAGCACTGGTCCCTTTGGGTATTTCGGGAGATGGCATCACTTCCTACTCTGCCAGATGAAGGACTGCTTGTGTGTGCCTTCCCAGGTGTCTCCCAGCTCCAGATCCAACATACCATGGGTGGAACATCCCCCTAAAGGCCAGCTGTAGCCCCTGTCAGAGGCCAAAGGAAATGTTACTGAAAGGAGAACAGGGACAGGTCACCTCAGACATCATGTAAGGACAAAGTCAGGACACAAGATCACCATGCTCTCTTTGGGACTCCCTGATCAGCAAGGATTTTAGACATTTCCTAGTTCAATCTGTCTATTTAACAGATGAGGAAATGGACCAGTGTGGAAAGAGTGCTAAATCTGCAATTAGGAAACTATGGTTTCAAATCTTGAACTATGGATTCAGGTCTTGCCACTGACAAATGCTTGCCATGGGATTTAACCTCTTAGAGTCCCAGGCAACTGTTTAAGTTCCAGAATTACAGAAAAGTGGTCAGTCTACATCATGGAAGAGTTCCCACACTGGAGGGTTGAAATTACAGATGTATTCCTTCACCCCCAAATTTACAGCTGTATTCCTTCACCCCCAAATTTAAACATAGTACATATCCATATCTAGACATGATTATACATCCAAACAGGTGGTTGGAAAACTTCTGCAGTGGTCCCCATTGAAAATGAAATGATATAGAAGTATTTATGATCATAGAGTCATGGATAAGGTTCCTTCCTTGAGATCCCTTAGAATCACAAAGATCCCCAACCACAGCTGTTTTTTTCCTGGGTAGTTTGGGGAGCTCTGGTTTGGTCTAGTCAGTGTACTGCCTCACTGCAGGACGGCTCTGGAGCCCAGGGGACCCTGGTCAAGCATTTCCTCTCTCTCCCCCTCAGTTTCCTTGTCTGTAACAGGATGGCTATTGAACCAGATGATCTCTGAGGTCCCATCTGCTTGGAATTCCCTGACCCTTTGATCCAGTGATCTCATACTCCTCTAATGTCCCCCAGCTCTGACATCGGTGCCTCTCCCTATGGAATACTTGGGTAGGAAGTAGCCTATTCATGTTCCATCCCAGTGAGCTGGATCTGTGTTCAGCAGAGCGGGGCTTTGGACAAGCAGAGCCTTGTTCATTGTGAAGGTCCAGGAAGGGATTGGGCCAAAAGAGCACACAGGACGTGGCATTCTGGAGGTCATTGCTTCTTAACCGGCAGGAACAACAGAGCTTCTCTCTGAAAATAGAATGAGACTTCAGTGAATGGGGCCTGGCCCCTGACCCTTCAGCATTACCTAACAATTCAGTCCTGAATGAGATGGCATGGCTACATCCTGTGAATGAGGAGACAGGATGCGCATTCATGCATGGCCCTCTCCTGGCACCAGACTGGCTAGGGACTCAGGTGCTCCTGGTGAGGAATTTTAAGCTATTCCATCCTACTCAGGAATCAAATTTTAAATACCTACTAAGTCCCAGGAAGGGTATACCAAAGGAAAACAGAAACAGTTTCTACCCACAAGGATCTTTCAATCTCTAAGTTGGGAGTGGAGAGATAAAACCATATGTGCCCAAATAAGGGAGTTCCATGCCTTAAATACTCCCAGGCAGTTCTCTGGGACAGCTCAGTGCTTTGAGAGTCATATAAAATGTCCCTCCATCCTTGGAATGACAGCTGGGTGAGGGGCTGTATCAACCAGTGAATCCAGAAAGAGCCCATGTGCCCTAATCTCTCCTTCCTCTCTCTGAATATCAAATTCATGTGGTCTGGAATGATCTCTGGCACTTCCCTTGGTAGAGAGGAGGGTGGGACAGTCCACTCTTCTTCTCCTCCACCCTGGCGTCCGTGGTAGAGGTTCCCATGTGGCAGTAGGCACATTTGTTGCCTTTTCTAATGTCCTATATTCTGCAACATCCTTCCATCTCCTCTGTGTGCATGAATAATATATGTGTGTGAGTGTGTGTGGAGAGGGTGTTCATTAGAATATAACTTCTTTAAAGACAGAAAAAGTTTCTCCTTTTTCCTTGTATCCCTAGCTCTGGTATATAGGAAGATCATAATAAATATTTGTTGAAAGATGTCCAATAAAAAGGGGAAAGGGTCTATTTGAACAAAAAATATTTATAGCAACTCTTTTTGGGATGGCAAAGAATTGGAAAGCAAAGAGCTGCTCTTGGAGGGGAATGGCTGAACAAGTTGTGGTATATGATTGTAATGGAATATTATCTCACTATGAGAAATGGCAAGTAGGAATATTTCAGAAAAACCTGGAAAGATTTACATGAACTGATGCAGAGTGAAGTGAAAGTTGTACATAGCAGCAGCAATATTGTTTGATGAAGAACTGTGAATGACCTAGCCAATCTCAGCAATACAATGATCCAAGAGATTGCCAAAGGACAAATGAAGAAACACATTATCTGATTCCAGAGAAAAAACTAATATTGAATAATAACAGATTGAAGTAGGCTATTTTTCACTTCCTTTCTTTCAGTCTTTTTCTTTTTGAATCTTTTGTATTAAATGACTAAAATGGAAATGTTTTAGATAATAGCACATGTATAACCTATATCTGATTGCTTACCATTGGGATGAGGGAAGGGGGGGATAGAATTTGGAACTTCAAATAAAAATGTTTAAAAATTGAAAATAATTTTAAAAAAATTTTAGTTAGTAATCATTTATATATATTTGTTGATGGGTAGACTAATTGGTTGGTAAACAATGTTGGACTCTTTCTTTTCTCTTTTCTTTTGTGTTTTTTTTTGTCTAAACATGGGTGACTAAACATTGATCATGAGAGATAGATTTTTGGGTAGAGGTTACTGAGGGAATCTGAAACATCTTGACTTGCTCAATCAATGGTTCCAATACTTTGGCATGCCCCACAATTTTATAGATGATGAAACTGAGACAGACATTGATTAAATGAATTAGAGAGCTCTTTAGAGAAGAGTTGGCCATGACTAAAATCCTATCTGCCACAAAAAGCCCTTTTTAATGTTAATTAGTACCTCTACTCTGCTAATTATCTCCAAATTATATAATTATATAATATTTATATATATAATTATTATATTATTATATAATATATATAGTAAGGCACATAGTAGGTCCTTAACAAATGCTTGCTGACTAAGCCCAGAGGAAGGGCCCATTAGTGGAAAAGAGAACATGGCTGCCCCAAAATAGAGTTCCACCAGGTCTATTGTTACATAGGGGATAACAAAATAAATGGGATGAAAGGAGAGTTCCCCTAGGTGGGCTGGACAACTGGAAAGACCTCATTGAGGAGTTGGCACTTGAACTGGACCTATAATGGAGCATTTACCATTCCTGGGTTTCAGATTTCTATGTGGAAGCATGGGCCTGTTACTGAGGTTCTACATGTCTTTGGGTGAGTTTTCCAGCTCTTCTGAGCACCGGTTCCTTCATCTGTACAATGGAGATGATAATATCTCTATGTCTATCACAACTCATCACTACGGATATCCTTTATGAACCTTAAAACTCTAGAAAAATGTGAATTATTTTCATAGTGTCCAATTTTTACTGAGAGAAGGGGAGAGAGGAGCTCCAAGTTACAGAATATTCCAGACTTTCTCAATGAGAAGCACAGACTCTTAAAAGGAATTCTCCTTGCAATCCACACAAGAAAAGCAAGTGGATGAAGAACGTTTATCACTCAGTTTCCCTGTGCACTTCAGAGAGGTGCCCCACTGAGTGAGCCCATCTGTACATCTGTTTCTTAAACAAGTGTGATGGATGGAAACTGGGTGAGATGGAGTGGACAGGCTGGGTGGCCTTTGGGAAACTGGATTGTGTTGTCAACCATCCTAAGCTACTCCTCGACTCCAAACTATTCTCATTAAGACCAGAATTCTCCCACTGAGACCAGATGACTGTACAGCATGGAACCCCAGAATATCAGGGCAATGATACAAAAAGTCATTGGAGAGTCACATGGTGTGTGTAACATGCCCATAATAATACGTACTGGAAAAGTGAGCTAAGACATTCCACCCAGAAAATGTACCTGAGAGAGCACAATGTGGACAACCAAGAGCAGCACTGGTACCTAAGAAAGGTCTAAGTAACTCAGAGGCTTCTAGAATGGGTCCTGGAAGGACACAGACAAGAACTGACCCAGAAGGGAAGTGGGGGGTGGGCTGCAATCAACACTAGTGAATAGAGTACTCAAGGTCTCTGAATGGGTCCTCAAAGGGCACAGACAAGAATCACCCAAGAAGAAAAGTAGCATATGGGCTGCAATCTGCTCTATGAATAGAGTGCTCACAATGATGAAATGACAGATTCTTGAAAGTGATGCTGATATGGTCAGTGGAACTGGAACTAGTACCCTGATAACATGGGTGAATCAAGGATCTCGTTGATGTGAGCTGGTTGGCTGGTTGGTTCTAGTTCCTTGTTATCAAAGATGAACAAAATTGACTTTACTATGTTAGAGATGAGTTATAGTGAGTCCAACTGTGGCTGATCAGCCATATGAGCTTGGAATGCTCTAGCACAGGTTGGGTACAAGTGGTCCATGGGAACACCTTGGGGGGGGGGGGGAGAGTTACCCTGAACTTAGATATGTCATGTTTCCTTTAAGATGCTTCCATTCTGCCTTACTCATAGAGCCTAGCATCTTCTCTGATGAGGACACATCATGCTGGGCAGTCCTGTGCAAATGTCTGTGGGCAGAGCAGTACTGAAAATAGGAATGCCCTGAAGTTGTCACCACAGGGCCTGGCCCACAGTAGGAGCTTAATGAATGATTATTGATTGAATTACATTGCACATTACCACTGGGCTGGAACTCATGGCCATATTTTATATAATTGTCACTTCCAATAGGGTGCATTGGAATGCATGTAGATTGATCATTCCCTGCTAATCAGCACCTTGCTGTATTTTCTCCAAAGAAGCAGGTGGTGGTTATCTTTCGCCTCTTTGACTACACTATAGGAGTTCTAGCTCACACAGGGAGGGGGAGGGGGCTTCCTAGTTCTGGCTCTTACAGGGAGGGAAAGGGACTAACACAAGGAGGGAGAGGTGTTTCCCAGTTTTAGGTCACGTAGGGAGAGGAAGGGGCTTCTGAGTGCCAGCTAACACAAGGAGGGGGAGGGTCTTCCTAATTCTAGCTCACCCAGGGAGAAGGGGCTTCCCAGTGCTAATCAACACAAGGAGGGGGAGTCCTAACTCACTGAGGGAGGGGAAGGGGTTATCTAGTCCTAGCTAAGACAGGGAGGGGGAAGGGTCTTCCTAAAACCCTCTTGGCATTCCAGGGATGCCAGTGAAGAGTGTGACCTGGCCAATCAAAAGTTCCAACTTCCCACATCATTGTCTTCCATCTCAGATGCAGTGGCTGCCATGTCATAGCTTGGCCTGAAGTAGCCCACCCAGGCCACCCCATGCCCTGCTACTTCTGCCACTGTCTTTAAGGTGACCCCCAACGTCAGTTCTTCATAAAGAGGATGCCCCCCTCTAAGAGCCTGGATGATAATAAAGATGGGCCTTTGAGATAGGAGGCATTTCCCAAAGACAATCTTTCCATCATCTCCCAAAGCATTGATGTGCCAGAGGCCACACCGAAAGCTGGGAAGACGGGATGATGGAGGGAATGCCTGGCCTCGTGGAGCTCTCAGTCTAATATTGATCAGGTCCTTCTATTTAGATCTGTCATGTAAAGTCAGACGTGCTCTTACCTACAGACTTTAGAGGGAGTGTGTCTGGAAACAACATCCCTGGTCCTCGAATGTTCAGGATGGAGTCTGTTGGGCAAAACCATCCAAATGCAACAGAGACCTCCGGGAGGGATGAAATCCAGCGCAAACTATGAGAGGCGGCTTCAAACAGGAGAAAATGGGATTCTTGGATCTCAAATGATCTAATCCAACTGGAAACAGCAGAGGGAGTATTGAATGTGGAGTTCAAAGCCTTGGGTTCAAGGGCCACGTTGGGTGAGTCACTTCCCCGGGCCTCAGTTTCCCCCTTCCCCAAATGGGGGCTTTGGCATCAGTGACCTCTTGGGTTCTTTCTGTCTTTACATCTACAGCCCGTGGTGCCACCTCTTCCTATACATGTGTGCTAGTGAGGGGGACGGGGTGCCATCTCCATGAGCCTCAGTCTCTTCACCTGTAAAAGGACGGGGGAGGAGGGGAGGAAGAAGAAGAAGGAAGCAGAGGAAGAAGAGGGAAGAAGAGGAAGAAGAAAAAGGAGATGAGGAGGAGGAGGAGGAGGAGGAGAAGAAGAGGGGAGGGGCGGGGCCGGGGCGGAGGGGGGCGGCGGCGGAGCCCCTCCCCCGCCCCGCAGCCACATCAGCTCGGCGAGCGCCCCGCGGGGGCGGGGCCTGGGGCGGGGCCTGGGGCGGGGCCCGGGCGGGGGCGGGGCGGCGCGCGGGCGGAGGAGGGGGCGTTGTTCGGAGCAGCCGCCGCGGGCCCCGGGGCGGGGGGGGGGCGGGGGCCGGGGGCGGGGCCTGCGCCGCAGCCCGGGGCCGCTCATTCGCTCCGCGGCGGAGAGGCGGGGCGGGGGCGGGGCGGGGGCGGGGCCTCGGGCTCCGCCCCCGCGCCCCGCGCCCCTCCCGGCCCCATCCCCAGCCCCGCTCCTTCCCCGACGGGCCGGGCCGGCCCAGGGCTCCGCACGCGCCCCGGCCCCCGCCCGCGCCCCGGCTCCCGCCCGCGCCCCGGCGCCCGCCCCCGGCGCCCCATGGCGCCCCCCGCCCTCTGAGCCGGCCGGACGCGCGCCCCGACGATGCGGCCGCCGGCCCGGGCCCCCGGCGCTCGGACCCGGGGCCGGAGCCCGCGCGGGCCCCCGCCGCTGCTGCTGCCGCTGCTGCTGCTGCTCCCGGCCGCCCGCGCCGCCCGAGGTAAGCCCGCCCGGGCCGGGGCCGCGGAGCCTCGGACCCGACCCCGCGCCGGCCTCAGTCTCCTCCGCGGGGCCGGGCCGGGCCGGGCCGGGGCCACCTGTCAGGCCGGGCCGGGCCGGGGCCGGGCCGGGCCCCAGGGGCTTTTCCCCTCTAGAATCCCTGCCCCTCGGGCCGGAGCTGCCCACCCGGCGGCCCCGGCCGGTGCGGGGGAGCCAGGGCCAGAGGGGCCTGGGAGGGAGCCGCCTGTGAACCCCAACGCTGCGGGGGGACCCCGGCCCGCGCGCTCCCTCCGCGCCTCCGCTCCTCTGCCCCTTGGGGAGGGGGCGCTCTCGGGGGGCCGCGTCAGCTGGCTGGGGAGGGGGCACCGGCTTCAGAGCCGTGTGACCTTGGGCGCGTCACCCACGCTGCCCAGAGGCTCCTCCGGGGAATGCCCCCCAATCTTGGATCCGCACACCCAGCGCCAGCCCCAAAGGCCTGTGGGGAGGCTGGTCCGGGAGGCAGGATGCGAATACGGGGGGTGGGGGCATCCCTATGGACCCACCTGGAGCACCGGCAGGGAGGGAGGGAGGGAGGCCCCCCACAACAGGTGTGGGCAGAGACTCGGCCTTCCCAGTGCCCCGGGGCCTCACCGCCACTAGGGGCACCATCAGCCCGGGAAGTCTGCATGTGTGTGCATGTGTGTGTGCATGTGTGTGAGAGTATCTGTGTGTGTGTGTGCGTGCCACCGAGAGACACAGATGAAGAGACCCCCAGGGAGGCATCCCAGATGGCCCTTTCCTAGAGGGGCAGCTCTGGGATGTCTCAGGACAGGCCTCGGCCTCGGCCTCCGGAAAGCCGGCGCTTCAGATCCCCCAGAAGGAAGACGTCCTGGGAGAATCTGTCCTTAAACAGCTCGTGCCCAGACGGCGCACCAGCGGACATGAGAGCCCCCCAAACTCTCCTTCCTTTTTGAATCTGTCCATTTGAGATTTGACCTGTAAATGGGAGGCCATGGTACCTCCTGGTGTGGGAGAACTTGGGCTTGGATCCCTGGCCTCCCCTTACTATAACTCGTGTGACCTCGAGGAAAACATTCTAAGCCTCAGTTTCTCCATCTGCAAAATGGTGGATAGATCATCTCTGCAGTTCTAAATCCCGTCCCAGGGAGGAAGCTGTCAGGGGCCCTAGGGTCTATGTAGATGACCCCCGCCCCATTTTATAGAGAAAGGAAGAACCTGGCTGAGAGCTCCTCTCCAGAGAGGTTTTTGGCATAACCCTGGAGGGTCTTCCCTCAATCTTGTGACCCCAGGATTTGCCAAATGTGCTCATTTTGTAACTCTTTTAATTTTCTCCTCCCCCTAAATTATAAATAACCTAACCGATAAGATAAATATGTCTCGTCTTTAGATGTTGGGCCCTTGGCCACCAAAGCATGGGGAGGTCTGTCCTTCACTGAGGCAAAATCAAGGCCTTTGATCCCACCCCTTGGGAGGGGAGATGAAGTAAACGTCCAGAAGTCTAGTGAGAGTTTATTTGCTCCCCCAATCTTGAGTGGAATCAGTGGAGTGGACACAGACTGGCTTCTAGTAGTTCCTAGCTGTGGGGACCTGCACAGGCTATGTGAGCTGCGTAAATGGATGGTGATCTGCTTCATGGAGGAAGCACACCCACCCTGAAGTTTCCAGCCCCACAAATCACCCGCTCTCTAATGACGCACGTTTCTATTCTCCATTGTGCATTTATGTTCTACTTCTGCCTTAACTGGGGGGACACTTAAGGCCTAACCCTGTGCCCCGCCTAGAGCAGGAACTCTGGACCTGGTTTGTCTCATGGAGCCTTTGGCAGCCTGGTGAAGTCTTTGGACTCCACAGAATCATAGTTTAAATATATAAAATAAAATACACCAGATGCCAAAGGAAACCAAAAATTGGTGGAAATAAAATTATCCCTTTTCCATCCAAATTTATGGACCCCTTGGGTGTCCATGACCCTAGGTTAAGGATTCTGGTCTGAAGTTTAAAGAAACTCCCCACAGAATTCGTATATCCACTCTCATTGAGGCAGTTCCGAGTAGAACAGAAAGAACCTCAGGAGGCAGGAAGAAGCAACTCAGACCTTTGCTGACTGACCCTTTTGGAATCTCAGTTTCCTCTTCTGAAAAGTGAGGATCATTATAAATCTACTGTGTAAACAAGAAACATTTATTAAGCTCCTGCTGCATGCAACACAGCATACTAGCGGAGAGACTAAGTGTAGCTAGGTTATTATCCCTGGCCTCACAGAGCTCAGTCTCAGTAGGGTGTGAGCACACCCATAAGAATGGCTCTTCTATACAACATTTCAAAAGAGAGTGACCCTGGAGGCCAGAGGAAACATTACAGATGGAGAATCAGAGAGGGTCCTTGTGAGGAAACTGGAGAGCAGAGGTCTACACCACTCCCGAGAGGCCCTGAACCAGATTAAAATGAACCCGGGAACTATTTTAACAAAAATGATAAAAACGCAACATACCATCCATAGGTTAATGTGTGGTTTCCTAAGTCACTCTGTGACCGTCCAGCTTCATGGCCCCACTTCTATGTGAGCTTGTCATCATGGCTGTCGGGCCATCTGGAACTGTGGAAATGCAATTGATTATTGGTCAGATTTGTAGCCCTAGAGGATGCATGTTGTGTTCATCGAGCCATGTCATTGAAGGAAGAAGGAAAGAATATTTTTATTGAGTCACTTAATGAGCTATTGGTCCCGATTAGGCTATTTAATAAAGACAACTGGACTTTCTGTATCTGATTCCTAGAAGTGAGTCCTTCTGGAGTTAAGTGGTTCTTGCCTGAGCAGTCATTTGTGAAGACAAGACGAGCAGGTGTGGGGAACATTTTGAGATGTTTCATTTATAGCAAGTGTCTGATAGGGAGGCTCTCAGGCTGCCCTCCCTCGGGAGTCGAGTGAGCCAGTATTCCATGTCCAGGCTCTCTTCTATCAGCTCTCATGGGCTGAGAAGGTGAAAAATGATAGGATGGACTGGGAACATTTTAGAAAGTGGTTTCTGTCCATTAGCACACCAGTTTTTTCAAAGACTTCCTTTTATAAGGGCTATCCTCTGCAGAAAGAATATTCAGACAGTGGGTTCCGATGGGATTGTTGAGGGGAAATAACTGGGGGGGGGGGGGGCAGTACAATTTAGAACCACTCACCCAGGATGCCTTAAAAGAATATGTGAATAGTGTTGCTTTACCTACACTGAATTCTTGCTTCAAATGACCATTTCATCCACATACTGACTTGTCTATGTGGATGATCTCATCCTTAACAAACTCCCATTTACAACATTTCATGGCTTTCCTTTGGACATTTAATGACATTTTATTGAATTTCTTTATTGCTTCTGCCCAGCTTGTCTCTTCATGACTGGGTCATGTCTTATTTCATTTTCAGTCCATGGATGGTTTAGTGCATTTGAATCTTTCCTTCATTCAACTGATATTTCTTAAATGTCTGTTGGATGGTACTGGATGGTGGAAGACACTACGATACAATGCCTGTCGAGGGTATGGTTTAGAAGGGAGAAGCCCTAGACCCAGATGGCAATAACATACAGAATACAAATAGGAGAATCATAAGCTTGAGAGCTGGAAGGCTGCTTAGAGATCCTTTTACTATGGGGGAATCTGAGCAGCAGAGGCTAACAGGGAAAAAGAGTGGGGGTGGGGATTTGAACTAAGTCCTTTAACTCAAAGTCAGGACTTTTTTTTGTCTTCATCATGGTGTAATACTATTTGGGGAGCTGGATTCAAATCCTGTTTCTGTTGCTTTCTAATGGAAGGCAGTGGTGCAGTAGCACATGTATATGAAATTGGAGGTCCTAGGCTCTGGTCTGGGTCTGGCTCTTTCTCTAAGTTGAAGGCTTTTCAAGGGGTTGTTCTGGATGATCTCACAGGTTCTTTTCAGCTCCAACCTCTAACTGGAGTTGGGAGAAACATTACAGGTGGAGAATCAGAGAGGGTCCTTGTGAGGAAACTGTAGAGCAGAGGTGTACACCTCTCCTGAGAGGCTCTGAACCAGATTAAAATGGACCTGGGAACTATTTTAACAAAAATGAGAAAAATGCAACATGCCATCCATAGGTGATGTTAATATGTGGGACAATTGGGTTCAATATGGCTCCCGTGAGTCTGGGAAATATTACATTACATTTAAGCAACACTCAAATCCACTTCTAGTTATAGACTACACAGATGCCCTTGGGAAATACTATGAGTAAAATGAATTTCTGTAAATCAAGTTTCTTCAGAAGACCTGCATACTGAGCCTCCTTGTCCCCAGATCTGGGGCTTCTACACCCCAGAAATGCCACCAGACAGCTGCCTTCCCTGCAGGCCGACCTAATCTCTGCCATGGCAGCTGCTGGGATGAGGACAGTCTGGCTAAATGGGTTGGGGAGAGGGTGCAAGGATTAGGGTCCATGTGTCCTTGGAGGCAGAGAGACAGAAACAGCTGGAGAAGGAATCTGAGCCGCATTCTGGAAGCCACTTGCTTGCCAGCTAAAGTGCTGTCTGAACTTGATTAATGGGGGGGTCTTTCAGGCCCCTTTACAATCCTCCTCTGATACCTCGCTGGGCTATTGAGGTGGCTCATGATCAGAGACTCCAACACTCCAACCGAGTGAGAAAGGCAAACAAGATGGCACCAGACGGTGAGTGGAGTGCGAGCCTGCTGTCTGGCAGAAACCCGACCTCTCCACCTTGCTAGGTTCTACGGCAGATTAATTCTGAAGGGCCAGATCTTTGACCACAGCAAGGAAATGATGGTGGTTTGAAAGAATTCTGATGGCTAGCCTCCAAACCATTTTGTGATTGCAGAGCACTTTACCTTTGACCCCCACAACCGCCCTGTGAGGTAATGTTGAAGCTTCTAGGAGATATGGTGACGAGAGCACTGAAGTAGGAAAACCTGAGTTCCAATCTTGCCTCAGACATTTACTAGCTGTGGAATGCTAGCCTAGTCCCTTTTCTCTAAGCCTCAGTTTCCTAATTTGAAAAAGGAATAATAATAATAATAATAATAATAATAAGAGTTATTGTATGGGTGAAATGAGAATTCATTTGTTAGACTTAAACACAATGTAAATACTAGCTTTCCTGATTATTCCCATTTCACAGTTAGGGAAATGGGTGCTTTCTGAGGATCACACAGCTAATGGGCATTGAAGGCAGACTTTGAACTCCATGGCTGGGATGGGAGCCCTTGCACCACCCCACCAGCCTGCTCCTCGGGGCTCTCTTCCCCCTCCTGTATCTTTCTCACCCTATTCGGTTGAATTATATTATGAGGGGGTCAAACTATCACGCCATGATGTCATTGGTCCTCTTCAGAAAGGAAGGAAGGACATCAAAATGGAGCTCACCTGGAAAGGAACCTTCCTCTAAACATCCTTGTCATTTGTGAAATGAACATCCCAATGGCAACCAGTCTCAACTCTTAACTCCTTGCTTCCCTGTCATCTCTAGGTCAAAGAGCAGGGGAACTTGTTACTTCCCTTTGGATCCATGAGGATCTGTCCTGGGGTACTAGGCTTAAGGGGACCGAATAACAGGCAGAGACTTGTCCTACTTGGCTTCAGAGTGCAGAATTTGGGATAATAGAGAGGCTGATTTGGAGCGGATATAAAGAAGAGCTTCCTAGCAGATAGAATTATCCTTGATTATAATGGACAAAGTTAGCAAGAGAAAATGGAGTCATTACATGTTCACACTTGGATGGACTAGAATCTAGGCCCTCGGAGTCTCAGAGATGAAGGCACTCCGAGTTTCCTGCCATCTCTATAGAACTAAGACAGATGCCTTTGGGTGAAGTTGATTTTACCCAGCTTGACATCCATCTGTTTGGTTTCCCCCTCCATTGGTGACTCATTCTTTTTTCCCCCTAATATTTCTTCAAAGCACATAGACCCTACCATGGTTGGAAAAGCTGTGGGTTATGTTTGTTTTGTTTGGACTTCTGAGATGGCCATGACTGTCCGGCTAGTTGGTTTGCTCTGGCTTCTCTGACTTCATTCCCACTCTCAGAAGGACCCCTCTGGCCCATGAATTACAGACTTTTACTGCCTCTCCTGTCCTTAAATACACAAGAAGAGCAGTGAAGTCACCTGGGTTCCGTCCTGTGGTGCAGCCAAGTTTCTCCTGGCTTTTAAAGCTTCTGTCCATCATTCTTTGTCCTCTCTTCTGGGGTCAAGTAGAAGAGCCCAGTTCTCTTGGTTGGGCACTGGACCATGGATGGGTACTACAGAATCCTGAATGTAGCTGCTCAATGAATGGAGAAGTATCATGAGTTAATTCTGTGGCATATGGACTTCAAGTATATGCTCCTGCAAGAAGAACTTTGAATGTGGACTGCTGACACATGGCCTTACCATTGGACCTTGGCCAAGCCTTTTGGACCTCAGTTTCCTCATTTCACAAAATAAGAATGTATCTTTGCTCTCCAGATTAACTGGAAGATGAAATGAGGGATTTAGGGACATTCCTTTATTTCTGTAGGACTTTTTTTTAGGTTTTTTCAAGGAAATTGGGGTTAAATGGCTTGCCCAAGGCCACACAGCTAGGTAATTATTATCTGAGGCTGAATTTGAACTCAGATACTCCTGACTCCAGGGCCGGTGCTCTATCCTCTGTGCCACCTAGCCGCCCCCTCATTCCTTTATTTCTTATAAAGATGTAGAAATAGAAACTCTCATTGTTACCACAAAGGTTCTATCCTCATCTTTGTGTGTGTGTATCCCCAATTGTGTGTTTGTGTGTGTGTGTGTGTGTGTGTGTGTGTGTGTGTGTGTGGTAACCTATGAGCTGGGGCCACTTCCTAAGAAGGACATTTTCCTCCAATTTCTGTGAAATATCATCAAAGTCCTTTTAGGGTCCCTTAGAAAAAGTATATTTACAAACTGGTGAAAATCTTTGAAATTTTTCTATGAATTTTTTGGTTGCCGAATTTTGCTACTATGCCATTCAAAAAGTAGATGGGAGTCTCTTACTAAAGTGACTTCCTTTTTGTACTAAATTTACCCAAAGAACAAGAACTGAATGTGATTTGTTTAAAATACATTTTATCCAAATGAGTCAAAACTTGACCATGGAGTAAAATGACTTCAACTTTCTACTATTTTCCTTAAAGAAAAAAAAAAAAAAGATTAACGAACCATCCACTGATGTTTTAAGTTTCTTGGCTATAAAAGTGAAGGAAAAGACAAGTGTAGAATTTATGAGCAAGAAAACACCTGAAAGCTGATTTTACTTGAGATCTGCATTTTAGAGAGAAGGGGATTGGGAGGGGGCAGTAGTGTAGCGGGAATATCTGTGATTTGGAGCCAGAGGAGTAGGTTTGATCCTTCATGCTAGAACTTACCAGTGCTGTGGCTTTGGGCAAAACCATTTCCCTCTCTGGGTCCCAAGTTTTCACCTGTATCAAATGAGGAGATTGGTCTTATCATCCTAGGACCTCTATGAACCTCACTATCTCTTTTTGTAAAAATAGGAAATTGAACTAGATCTTGAGGTCTGGAATAGAATTCTTAGATTCTTTCCAGCTCTGTTTGGTTTCTAGTCCAAGATGATAGACTAGATCTTGAGGTCTGGATTAGACCTGCAAAGCCCCTTCCAGTTCTTAGTTGATCAGAGTATAATTGGACAGTCTGACCAAGGAAATTAATTATACACTTACGAATCTGTGGGGTCAGTCCACAAGCATCAGCCAAGCATTTACTTTGTATGGGATATGGCTGCGTATATCAAGAAAGGCAAAAACAGACCTTGTCTTCAAGTGCTGAAATACAGTTAACACTTGGGTCAATGGAGATCATCTGAAAGGGAAAGGCAGTTGAAAAACACAACTCTCCCTGATGAGGATTCTCTACAGCTCACACTGGTGACCCCTTTCCTCCTGTTGGCAGGATGCTAAGGCCTTGGAGGGGATGAAGAAAAGCCTTTGTTTGACTTAGAACTAATTGTAACCTTGTAAACATTGGATAGCATGATGCTGACGCTCCAGTAAGGAGAAGAAAATTGGCTCCTGCCCAGCCGGCTGCTCTCAACCTGGATCACTCTGAGTATGGGGTCCATGGTGTCTGTTACACGGGGTCCTGAAACATTTTAGAAATGACAGAAAGAAGTGGGGAGGATTTTGTCATGTATTTTCCTCTAGGGAAGTTCTAGAATTTCTCGACCTGAAGAACTTTTTATATAAATAGAAGTTCAGAGGGGTAGACTGAGTTAGGCAAAATCCTCGGGGAACCTAGGCCAGTGGTCACAAACTCGGGTTGCCTGCTGCTTTCAGTGTGGAAAGGCCTTTGTCTGTTCACAATATGAACAGCCGAGTCTGAGTCCTGGGCTAGCCCTATTTCTAGCCTGCTACATGTTCCCTCACTTTATAATTTACATGATTTTCTTGTATATTTGAGACACATAGTGGTGCTTAATAAGCACTTTTTCATTCCTTCCTTTGTTCATCCTTTCTTTTTCCCCAATATTTTGAACCACCACTATATGGTTTTTATTTACCAGGAAAAAGAATACTATGTCCTCTTGTCTGATTACACAATTAAACCATTTGCTTTGATGCGCCATGATAACAGTGAGCTTTTCAAGCTATTATTTTTTTACTTGAAGGTTTCGGAAGCATTTTACAAATTTCCTCCTCACAACTCCCCTGGGAAGCAGTGGAGGTGGTGGTGGCAGCCCTGGGGGGGGGCCATTAGGTGGCATAGTGGGTAGAGTGCTAATACTGAAGTCAGGAGGACCTAAATTCAAATCTGGCCTCATATACTTACTAACTGTGACCTTGGACAGGTCACTTAATCCTATATACCTCACATCCAGGGCCATCTCCAGGGGTCCTGATCCATAGCTGGACCAAGTTGACTTCAGGAAAGAAAGTGAGGCGGGTGACTTAGCCAATTCCTCCTCACTCCAATCCAGTTCATGTTCTTGTCATGACATCACCTCTCTGTTGTCATGGTTTTCTTGGAAAACAAAGGACAAACATCATCATCCTCATCCTCATCCTCATTATTCCCATTTTAAGATGAGGAACCTGAGTAAAAACATCACTTGTACAAAACTGGTCTATGTATGTCATGGAACACTATTGTTCTATTAGAAACCAGGAGGGGATGGGAATTCAGAGAAACCTGGAGGGATCTGCATGAACTGAGCGAGATGAGCAGAACCAGAAGAACATTGTAGACCCTAACAGCAACATGGGGTGATGATCCACCTTGATGGACTTGCAACAATCAGGGACATTTTTGCACTATCTGTGATGGAGAATACCATCTGTATCCAGAGAAAGAACTGTGGAGTTTGAACAAAGACCAAAGACTATTACCTTTAACTTAAAAAAACCTGTTATCTCATTATATAATTTTGCTATCTCTTATACTTTATTTTTCTTTCTTAAGGATATGATTTCTCTCTCATCACATTCAACTTAGATCAATGCATACCATGGAAACAATGTAAAGACTAACAGATTGCCTTCTGTGGGGGTGGGGGGAGGGAAGCAAGACTAGGGGAAAAATTGTAAAACTCAAAATAAATAAAATCTTTCAAAAAAAAGATGAGGAACCTGAGGCAGACAAGTTAAGTGACTTGCTTAATTTTGAGATAAATTGATCACCTGAAATCTCATCACTTTGGATAGTCAACCCCTTCCTAACTGCCTCCAGACTGTGAAGGGGGGAGCTCCAAACTCCTCCCAAGATTTTCCTTTAGAGAAAGTAGGATCTGGACTCTCCAACTACCTCTTCACTTCTCATCTGCAGCTCTGCTTGCTTTGGGCTTCACAGAACAGGATGCTCCCTGGTGCCTTCCATCCCTGTTTCCCAGCTACCATTTTGTATGGTTTCCCTGCAGTAGATTGTAAGCTCTTTGAGGGCAGGAGTTGTCAATTGTTTTTATTTGTATACCTACCACTTAGCCCAATATCTAAGTGCTCAATAAATATTTTTAATTGAATTGAATTTGCCCAGGGTCCCATAGCTAGTGTGTCCATGGCATGAAACAGAGAATAAATACTTTACAGAACATAAATGCAAGGTGGTTAGGAAAGGGGGTGCTAGAAGGTAAGGGGATCTGGAAAGGTTTTGTGACAAAGGTGGGTAGGGCTTCCAAGAAGTAGAAGTGAGAAAGGAGGGCATTCCAGACTTAAGGGCTGCTCAAGGTTAAGCAGCAAGATGGGAGATGTGTGAAAAGCAAAGAGAAAACTCTCTCCAAGCTGGACCATAGACAGGAGGAAGGGGAGTCATGGATAAAGAGGACAGGACAATAGGTTGATACCAGGTTGAGAGGGGTATTGAAAGCCTAAGGTGGGAATTTATATTTGATTCTAAAGGTACTAGGAAGTCACTGGGATTTATTGAGTAGAATTGATGTCAGATCTACAATATGTAAGAATATCATTTTTAATATTCTTAATAATATTTAAAAATATCACTTTGGCAACTGGGTGGCAGATGGACTGGAATGGAGGGAGCCTTGCAGAAAGACATTAGGAAACTCTTGTCATAGTCCATTATGTACACCATATGTTATGGTCAGAATATGGGCCTCACCATGGTGGAAGAGACACCAAGTTCTCTTCTATATTAAAAACCTTTAGCGCTTGCTAGTTTCTTACTTTATCAGTTTCTAATTTCCTTGGTCTGGCCTTCATAACCTTGCCCTCCGCAACCATGTTTACCCATTAGTAGCCATTGTCATCCTCCATACTTCCTCCATACAGCCAAAGGACCAATAGCTTTGTCCTTGATGCTTTTGTTGCTGTTCAGTTGTGTGATTCTTTGTGACCTCAGATGGGGTTTTCCTGACCGAGATACTGTGCTTTGCCCTTTCCTTCTCCAGTGGATTAGAGCAAAGATTAAATGCCTTGCCCAAGGTCAAGCCGGTGAGTATAAGAGGCTGGATTTTAATTTAGGTCTTCCCAACTGTAGGTCCAGCCCTCGATTCACTAAACCACCCACCTGCTTCTTTTAATATTCAGACCTTCCTGATTCCCCTCACCCAGCCTCAGCTCCTTCATTACAAACTGTGGAACCTGTACCTAGCATTTAGACATGGGCTAAACTCGATACCCTCCTATTCACTGACTTTCTTATGGCCTCTGACCTCAAGTTCCTAGCCCAATGGCATGCTTCTGGAGGTCAAGACCATGTAATGAGTCTTTCCTCTCTTTTCCTCTATTGCACATCAAGTGCCTGATAGTATCAGCTCACATTGATGTGGAATTTCATGATGTAGGTCTTTTAGGAGACTGAAGTTCAGAAGTGGGAAGCAATTTTGTCACCACCGTTCAGCAAGGCAAAGTTGGAGCTGGGACTGGAGCCTCATCTTTGGACTTCAGGTTACGTGTGTTTTCTCCTCTTCCTCACTGTATCAATTTTTGCTTGTACACCTGATTTTGTGAGATAATTTTCCCCATCCTTCCTCTCCCTTACTTCCCCAAGTGTTCTACTCTTCAAAGTCTTTTGTTTTAATAGACTCCCTTTATGACCCTTGATAAAAGTGCTCAGAGGGGATGCATGGATTATCTCTTCCTATTAGAATGTGAAATGTTTAGTCTATTCTGATTCTTCATTCATGTTTACCTTTTTAAGTTTCTCAACTCATGTTTTTCACTTAAAAGTTGCATCTAGCTTTGGTCTTTTCATCAGGAATACTTGGAAATTCTTAATTTCATTAATATTCAATTTTTTTTTCCCTCCTAGAATTTTACTAAGTTTTATTTGGAAAGTTGTTCTTGGTTGTATACCTACATATATGTATACATATATATGTATATATCCATAAAAATATTTTATTCCAAGTTCTTCTCTCTTTTATGCATGTAGCTGCTATATCTTGTATAAGCCTGACTTTGACTTCTTAGTCCTTAAATTCTTTCTCTACATTTGTTTGAAGTATTTTTTTCCTTTGACCTGGAGATTCTGAATGTTGGTTTTTAATGTTATGTGGGGATTTCATTTTGGGTTTCTTTCAAGAAGTGCCTGGGAAATACTTTCTGGGTGATTTTCTTTTAAAATTTCTTCAAATATAATGTTGAGGCTCTTTTTATGGTCATGGATTGTAGGTAGTCCAATGATCTCTAAATTTTCTTTCAATCTGTATGAAATGATTTATTATGCCACGATGCACCTTTTATGGGGTTTTTTGTTTTGTTTTGTTTTGTTTTTTAACAAGGCAATAGGGTTAAGTGACTTGTCCAACATCACACAGGTAATTATTATCTGAGGCTGGATTTGAACTTGGGTCCTCCCGACTCCAGGGCCGGGGCTCTGTCAACTATGCCACTTAGCTGCCCCTGGACCTTATGTTAAAGATGAGTTTTGCACACTAACTGGAAGGAATGTCTGGGCTGATTCGGCTGTTACTTTCCTAGAATATTGAGTGTTAAGTTATTCCAGGACCCCAAGGGACAGCTCAGACTGAGGACTTGGAAGCTTCTTTGTTCTAGAGTATTCTGATCCAGGTCAAAGTCTGTGAGCTTTGAAAGTTCCTGGGTTTTAAGTCTGAGCAACACAATTATAGTTTTGCTCTAATTAGGATTTAATAGACTGCCACTGGGCTCAGTCACTATTGAAAAGTTCTGCCAGTTCAGAGACAAAGCTGCAAGTTCCTCTGGGGAGTTTTACACTGGTTATTTGTTGAAGGCTTCAGTTTGGGCAGAAAGCCACTCTGTTCCTAAGATGCAGGTCCCAGTACAGCCATTTGCCTCTGAACACTTTCCTTGTTGGCATATGGTCTGGGTCCAGTGGCTATTCCTTATTTTCAAATACCTTCCTAAGACCTGGTCCTCTTCTCTGTCAGCCCTAGATCTGGGCTGCAGAACAGGTAGCAAGTCACAGCTGCCAACTGAGAACTGTTTCTATACCCTGCTCGGTGGGGTCCCTTATGTTGGATCTAGGGCCACTTCTTGATGTGGTACACAGCCTCTCTCTCTACTAGAATGTTCGGTGTGACTGTTATTCCATCCAGTGTCTACAGATCTCTGGGTCTCCCTGTGCTTACCTAGGCTGGAAAATGACTCATCAGGATTTTCTTTGGGCCTTCCTAGGCATGACTTGGTCTGGTGCATTGTTTAGATATGTTTCACAGGGGTGGGGAACCATCTTGGTTCAACCTCCTTGGCTTCTCCTTAGTTCATTTTCCTCTTTTTTATGAATTTTAAATATTTTACTAAAGTTCTTTTGTCCTTTTATGTATTTCTAGTTTTTTTTTTCCATTGCCTCTGAGTATAGTTGAGTAAACAAATAAACCTGTTGGCTGTTATATCTTGTTCTGTACCTTCTTCTAAGAGATGGGAAGTGTGATTCAGCCACTTCATTTTCAAGAAATTTGGAAAGAGATTTACCTAAGTTTGATACTTATTTTAATTCCATCAGAAAACTTGTACTTTACTGACTAAATCCCAGGGTGACTTATTTTGAAAAAAATGAATGATCACCCCTTCATTTTTCTCTTCTGAGAATCTAAATTTCCATCTGTTGAGATGACTTAGGGTCATTTTCACACAGGGAATAATATGCTAACACTGGTTCAGTTTCACTCATTTTCATCAACTTTGTTGGCTTCCTCTTCATTTCCTTCCTCAGTATGCCTTTCCCAACTCGTCTGACTCTAGCTGTGAAAGGATTCTACTTTGGAAACACCCCTGAAAATGAGATGTGGGTTTGCTCGCTCTTGACCCATTGAGAAACTTCTCAGAAGGATGGACACCTGAACCGCCTGGTCTCTCCTCACTGCCCCTCCCCAATTGAGTACATATGGCAACAAGTGAACATTTCAAAGCCTGTTAGCCATGGCTGGATCGTACTATACATAGAGTCAGGGAAAACTGGATGTAAAACTTGTCGGAGAATATCATTAGCTGGTTAATTCTGGAGGATGTTTGTTAATGGAAACCAAGGAGCCAGCCACCATTAGGAAACATTCCCACCAACTACATGCCCAAGAGCTGATCCTGATGGTATTCGAAAAGTTGTCTGTCTGCAGTTTGACATTTCTTCTTGCTCAATGGAAGACTGTTGACTTACCAATGAAAAGTAACGGCCCCTGCCTGAGGAAGGTGCAATCAGCTCCAGAACCTTGAGGCATCCAGGTGGTTCTGAACAGCCTTGATCTCCTTGTTTTCATGGCACATAAAACAATAGAAGGGATTGAGATTGGAGGGCAGTCACCATCCCTGAATGTGGTATTTTACCTCCTACCCAAACAGCAATTCAATAGAGGTTGGTCGCCAGCACAAACTTCTAATGTTTATAATTGAGATTCACTTCCAAATTGAAAATAGTAACAGTAGACATGTTTTTGTAATCGATAAAATCTAAGAAATTATAACGACATAATTTTCTTTTCAAATGGCAACCCGGAATCTGTTCTACCCTGAGAGGTCAATATGACTTTAATTACATGAGTCTAGATAAGAATCTCCTTTTAAAGGAATGATGGTAATTTAATTTTTATTTTAATACCAATGTTGCTAGCTGCTGGACCTGGAGTGAATCCATGAGCCATAAAATGTCGTCACCTTTATGAAGGACAACTCTGCTGTGGGCTGGGGCTCTATTTCTTCCTGAAGTTTACATGGATGTGAAACGCCTTCTAGCAACCCTCTGGGTGATTATTTTTTGGATTTTCCTTAAGGAGAAGGGCAGCCCTTTATCCAATAAAGATTATTTTGAAACGAGGCTTGCCAAAGTAGGTGGGAACACTTGAACCAGGGGCCATGAGTTCAAATTCTGCTTCTCCTTATTTGACGCTCTCAAATCACTTCCCCTCGCTGGGCCTCAGTTTCCTTCTATGTCACCTGAGAGATATAGAAGAGGAAAGGAGGGAAATAAAAATGTATAGAGCATCCCTTGGTCAGGCACTAGGGATACTGTGATCCTTAGAACAACTCTGGGAAGGGGAGGGGCTACTATTATCCATATTTTACAAATGAGAAAACTGAGGCAACCTGTGCTTAAGAAATTTACCTAGCTGAGGTCAAAACTGAGTCCAGGGCCCTCAGGTGCCAGTGACACCTGAGGCTTATCCCTAGGTCTAAGTTCTAGCAAGCATTCAACTCCCTTATTATTATTTATTTCACTTCAGGAGATTTGTGGCTAGAGAGCTAGTCTTAGAGTCAGGGGTCTGGTTCACTCTCTGTCACTCACTGGCTGACCAAACCATGTTCTTATGTGCTATCAACCTTGGGTGATGGGGGTCCCTGGACCCCTTCTCCCTAGCACTAACTGCTCTTCTTCCCATCTTGACCCTTGACCATCAGGAGGATGGTCGTTCAAATCCAGCCTCTGACCTTACTGGCTGTGTGACCTTGAGCAAGTCACTTCACCCTGACTGCCTCCCATCCAGGGCCATCTCCAGTCATCCTGATTTATATTCTGTCTATTCTGTCTCCTTTGCTGAATCCTCTTCCAGATCATACTCTCTAATCTTAGGTGTCCCTCAGGGTTCTGTCCTTGTTCCTCTTCTCTTCTCCCTATTTCACTTGGTCATCTCAGTAGTTCTCATGGATTTAATTACAATCTCTATGCTGACGATTCTCTAATTTAATTATCTTGTCCCAGTCTCTCTGCTGACCTCCAATCTCAAAACTCCAATTGCCTTAGAAACATCTCAAACTGGATGTATAAGTAGATATCTTAAACTCAGCATATCCAAAACAAAACATATTCTCTTTCTCCCTAGACCCTTCTCACCCTCCTATCTTCTCTCATACTGGAAAAGGTTCTACCATCATCCCAGACCCTGGGGCTCATAACCACGGTCTCTCCCCACTCCACTTATCTCCCACTCAGCCCCTTTGGCTGTACTTCTGGTTATGCCACCATCTTGGTTCTTGATTTTCCAGATCCAATCATGTCACCTTTCTCCTCAGTCACTCCACTGACTCCCTATTGTCTTCAGGATGAGATACAAGATGTTGTTTGTCATTCAAAGCCCTTGACCCAGTCCCCTCCTGCTTTACTCCTTAACATAGACTCTTCAGTCTGGTGCTGCATCTCTTGACTCTGGTCCATGGTTACCCACAGAGACACACATGCATATACACATATGCACTTACATACACATACATGGAGACACATGCCACATACCACCTACCCCCATACAACTACATACCATATCCACTTCTGCAACTTTTGGTGAAGGGAAGGGAAAGGACCAAAGTGAATTTTGAGCAAGGGTAAACCAAAAAGTCAGTTAGAGTTGATATCAAGCTTTATTTGGTTTTCATTGTGTCAGTATCCAAGGAAGGGAGACAGAAGTGGGAAACCAGTTGTAGGTCTGGCAGTTCAAGTCAGGGGAGAGAGCTGGTCTTTAATGGGTCAGGAGGTCAGATGCTTCCAGGGAGATTGGACTAGACTTCTGACTCATCCGTGCCCCTATCCCCCCATGCCACCTTGGCTTCAGGATGGGCCTACCTTATCCAGCCATGGCCCTTCTGCGACAGGGAGGCAAGATCTTGGGCAAGTCACTTAATTTCTCTGATCTATTATTTAATAATTTGCAAATCAAAGATAATAGGTATATCATCTACTTCACAGAGTAATTGTGATTATCCAATTGGATAATGCATGTAAGGGGGGCTTGGGAAACCAGAAAGCTTCTATAAATTTAAGCTATTAGTGGATAATGCCTTCTATTTCCAAGGCATCTTAAAAACGTCACGTAATTAATCTACCCAGTATCACAATGCAGTCTGTTGTAATGTGAGCCATTATTCTCATTTTCCCAGTTTTTCAGGCTAAGGAAATAGTGGTAATAAATTGTTAGTGGAAGTTAAAACCCAAACTTACACCTCCTAAACACAGCTAATAAGGCCTGGCTTATGGGGGTAATTTGTGACTGAGAAATATGTTTTATCTTCTTCACATAAAGTTGGTTTAAAGCATAAGCCAGAGCTGCATCGGAGAACGTGCTAAACAAGACCAGCTATTCAGAAAGAAGCCATAAAAAAATCCCCCTCATTGGTGTCACACTGTAAATTCTCAATAGAGTTGACTTTATCCAATGGGGCCCGTTGCAGGTGATTAAGAGAGCTTGACGGGGCCAGGCCACTGAACCTCTCCTATGGCACAGACCTAGACCACGGCCATGCTGGGCAGCTCTCAATGATTCCATGACCATGCCTTCAGAATGTACCCATGATACTTGTGAATCTGTCAGTAGTCGGGACAGTCACCATTTTAGTCCCCCTATCCCCAGCAGGGAGCACATTGACTGATGGAGACATAATGGAAGACAGTCATTTAGGGTCTTGTCCAAGTGGTTGGAATTTATAGACTGCCCAGGGGATGATCCCAGGTCCTATGTCCCCTGCCCTAATGGCCCCTGGTCCTCTTTGCTTTCCTTCCTCATTAGTAGTGTGGAAACCAGTAGTCAAACTTGGATCCTTGTCATATATGAATTTCTCAATAAAGTTCTCAGACAAGGTGAAGGACTTAATTCACAGAATGTTAGAACTGAAAGAGACAGCCTAGATTATACGGTGCCAGGAAGGGAGGGACCACAATGTCTAGACCTTACCTGAAATAAGATCTTCTTTTCAACATCCTTGTTCTATGGGCAGCTCTCCCCTGCCTGAAGACCTCTGGAGGACTGGCAGCCCCTATCCCCTCCTCTTTGGACAGCCTCTCCCCCTCCCCCTCCAAGCAGTCCCTTCTCCTAGCATCCCCACTTGGGAATAGCTTTTATTATTAGGATATTCTTCCCGATGTCAGACCACAATTGGTCCCTTGTCCGTGGGGCCCAGCTGACCAAGCCTCACCCTTCCGCTCAGCATCTAGCCCAAGGACTCAGTTTGCAAATGAGGAAATAGAAGCAGAGAGACTCACTCCGGGCCATGAGAGCTGAGCTAGCACTGCAGCATGGTTTCTTTGATTCCCAAGAGGAATAATCACACGCTTTTCTCTAAGGCTTGCAAGGGCTTTGTATCTGTCATCTCATTGCATGCTCACAATAACCTTGAGGGGTAGGGGCTATTGTTTGGTCCATATTTGGGATGGGGAAACTGGGGAAAGAGGGGTTGGGACTTGGCTAGGGTCACTCAGTTAGCAAGTGTCTCGGACAGGATTTGAACTCAGTGCTTCCAAACTATCCATTGCACCACCTCCATGCTAAGCTACTTCCATATCAGGACTTTGATATCCTGGACCTTGGGCTAAAGGCAGAGAGAGATCACCCCGAAGGATATTGGCTTTTAAATGACAAAGATATAATGAGTTGGTGCAGTGGATAGAGTTTAAGACTTAGAGTTTAAATCCAAAGAGCAGAGTTCAAATCCAACCTCAGACACTAACTAGGTGATCCTGGTCAAGTCACTTTCCCCTGTTTGCTTCAGTTTCCTCATCTGTAAAATGAACTGGAGAATAAATGTCTTCAGTATCTTTGCCAGAAAAACCCCAAATAGAGTTAGAAAGAGTTGGACATGACTGAATGACAATAGGGTCCAAAATAAAGCACTGGTAATGGGTAGCCAGCCTGGCTTCTGGGGAAGCCTGAATGTATGGCCCAGGAACCCTCTAGCCTTCTTTCAGGGAGTCTTGTCCTTTCCTTAGGGAGGTGAATTCCAGGGAAGTATCTTAAATAAGCCAAGAAAGCATCCAAGCACAGACTAGTCACTGATCTTGTTGACTCATCATTGATAAGGAAGTTTTCCATTCAGGTCCTAGATTCAAATCTCAAATTGCCAATCCAAGTCTACAAGGGTGATAATGGACTGAAAAAACAAATCTAACCCCTTTCCATATGGAATTACAAATAGTCTAGGAACATGGAGGGAAAGGGCTGCTGATAATTCTGTCAATGTGGCCTTAATTTGCACTGATAACATAGAGTTAGAGAGTTCTGGATCAAATTAGAATCCTAGGGCTGCTTACTACCCCCAAGCATGGTGGGGGGGCCTCATCTTACAGATTTGGGCAGTGAGGCTCAGAGAGACTTCCTTGTGAATCACACACCTGCTCATCTAATGCCCCTAGGATAGAATGCAAATAGCTTGGAAAGCCTTCCGGGTTTGAATCCACCCTGTCTTTTTTGGGCTGATTTACTCAATGTATCTGTGACTTACTGGCTGCTCCCCACCTGTCTCCCTGCACCTTGACTTTCCCCACTGTCTTCTCAGCAGAGCCTCCTAGGACTTCTCATCTTTCTCAAAGTGTGTCCAGATAATTCCTTTTCTTTGTTTGGAATGTCATTTCCATTTATTTATCTATATATGTGCTGACTTCTCCCCAGTGTGGGTCTTGGTATCCTCGGTATCTAGTGTGAGGACTTTGGGTTTAAATCTAGCCTTAGGTGCTTGTGACCTGTGTGACCTTGGGCAACCTGCTGAGCCTCAGCTTCTTCATTTGTAAAATTGGAAGGGGTTAGATCAGATGCTTCTGTATCCCTCTCAACCATAGACCTCTCATACTCTGGCCTGGAATCCTTTATTCTAGTAGGAGTCTAGTGGATGCTTGTCTGGTAAAGGCTTGGAGGGGCTCTCTTGCTGTCCTTCACAACCACTGCCCGGTGCCTTTGGAAGCCAGGGTTTGGGAGGCTGGCCTCCTTTTGGGGAGGAGCATTACTCACATGCTTGGCTCTCCGCAGGAGCGCTTGGCTCCCCGTCCCGTATTTTACAGCAGTTGCATATTTGAGCAGGCATCACTGGCAAGCTTCATGTCCACACACACACACACACACACACACACACACACACCACATCCACGCCTCCACCGCCTCACCGCGTGATGTAGCAGCAGCAGCAGCGGTGGTGATCATATGTGGGGAAGCCAGGCCAGGCCCAGAGCTCCAGAGGTATCCTTTCTTTTCCTCCCACATAGAAACCATGTGCTAGAGAGAAGTTCTATTATGAAATGTTTTTGATTCTGTCTGGGGCTTTTGGCAGTGCCAGACATAGGTTCTAGGATGAATATAAGGAGGCAGGTGGCTTCCTTCATGAAGGCTTTTCTCAGCCCAGCATCATCTTGCTGCTGTTGTTCTTCAGAAGCCAAAGGTGAAGATGATCCCCCTGCTTAGGGAAGAGATTCTCTGAATGACACATTATCTAGGAGAAAGGGGTTTTTGTTCTTTCAACTTTTTCCCTTGCTTGGGCTCTGGATGGTTCAGGTTACCAGGACACAATCTACCTTTCTTAGGAGCTGGTAAAATGGGGGTAAGGGTTCTCCTAGAAATTGCTAGAATTTTGGAGCTTGGAACCAAGCTTCCAGTGCCTGAGATTTGTAAAACCCTACTTAATTTCCTCATCAGCAAAATGAAGCTTCTGTGGCTTCTTCCAGCTCCAAATCTTTGATTCTGTTGGTCCATCTGGCCATTGGGTGCTGCTCACCTTCAAAGGAAAATTGTGTCCCAAGTTAGTTTATGGCTGCAGAGATTGGGTCCTTGAAAAGACTGGTAAGAAAGATTGAGAAAGTGAAAGGATCCCATGAAGTGGAGGCTGACCATGAAGGCTGCAGGTGCTGGATTTGAACCTCACCTCTGACTGAATGACTGAAGGCAAGACATTTAAATCCTCCTAAATTCAGTTTCATCCTCTGTCCAGTAGGGATGATCAAACTTAAATTACCCCAAGAATCTTGAAACTAATGAGATAAAGCCTGAAAAGTCTTTACAATCCTTAATCCCCACCCACCTCCCTGGAAATGTTAGTTGTTCCTATCAATATAACAAATCTTCCTTTCTATCTCTGAGTTGAATTCACTTTTCCAGTTTTGCTCCCTTTCAAGTGTTGGGCAGACACAGTGTCAACTGACTGACTTTTATTACTCCAATCACCAGCCATGTGTTTCTAGTCTCTGGGATCAAAGGAGATAATATACATACAATGCTTGGAACCAACGAATTGCCAACTGGCATCATGATGCTCTAGCAGGATATGTATAAGGTCATGGGATGGATGAATTTAGAGTGGAAAGGACTCTGAGATCACTGAGTCCAACCCCATCATTTTAAAGTCTGAGAGAGGTGAAGGATTCCATAACTAGTTAATAACAGAACCATGCAGGCACAACTTCAGTGGGTTGGTCTGTCATTAACTATCCATCCAAAGGTACAGATTTCAACCCTTTCATTTCAACCCTGATACTCTGCTCTTCTTATCTTACCCTTAGGCCACCATTAGTTTGCTGTATGGGGATCCCTCTATTCTTTTGGACCTTCAGGGATCCCCCTTTGCTTTCTATGATTCCCCACCTTGTTTTCTCTTCAGATATTTCTTGGATGACATCTTTTATACCACTTCTGCATAATCTTTTATTTATAATGTCCTATAGCTTTTTCCCCCCTAACCCCACACTTCTAAGTAGCCCTTTGTGTGACTTAGCTTCAGGTCTTTAGAAATTCAATTCCAAGATTCCCTAAAGAATACTGGGTAGGGGCGGCTAGGAGGCCCTGGAGTCAGGAGTACTTGGGTTCAAATCCGGACTCAGACACTTAATAATGACCTAGCTGTGTGGCCTTGGGCCCCATTTGCCTTGCAAAAACCTAAAAAAAAATACCAATTGGGGCTGAGACTTTGAGCTTGGAGTTTGTAATTTCCTAAAGGGAATCCAGCCTATGCCTTCCCTTGTTGAGTTTTGGGACCGGCTACTAGTCTCCCTGAGGTTTCTGTCCAAGATGGGTGAGCTCTGGGCTTGGCCCATTCATTGCAAATTATTTCTTGAAAGTCTGCATGGTAGAGCAGGCTTTGAGGACCTCTTGGTTCCTCTCATCACTTGAGAACCCAACAGAGTGGGGGGCCCTGCTTCAAAGGGGTTCACCCTTCTCCTGGTGCAGAGACCCATGTCCAAGAAGCCTTCCTTGTCTTCCTTTCCAACCATTGAGCTCCTGCAGATTCTCCCATTTACTTTTGGCAGAGTGCTGATTGCTATTGGACCCCCCCCATGTGGCCTCTTAATGAGGGCCATGAATTGGCAATGCATTTTTACATATGTGATTAAATACTTTAGAGATAGAACTAAATAATATCAAAATGTTCACATGGAGCTTTGATTAATGGTATTGCCTGGAAACTGTCTGGGAAACACAGATTAAGATTCTGACTAGGAGACATTCCAAATCCAGTTCTCATTTTGCTATAACAAATAAAACATGAGTGTATGTGTGCCTTTGTCTTCGTCACGTCACAGGATGACAGGAACGTACTAATGGAGTTTTGGGTTCTCATGGGCATGAGTCGTTCTTCCATCTGCTTAGGCTGATATCCATCATCTCTCAAGATCTGAATTCCATAGCTAAAAGGGCCACTAGATGCCTCTCCTCCCCACTCATCATCATTTCCTCATCCCACAGATGAGGAAACTAAGACCCAGCTGATGGTTTGCCCAATGTCACACCAATAGTAAGCATCAAAGGTGGGATAAAACCAGTTGACTCCGCTGTCCAGGACTGTATCACATGGGAATTGCAACAATATAGGATAATGGAAAAAAAATAATGTGTCCAAGCACCCAGATAAAATTCTGGAGCTTCTATTTGGCAAGTCACCCTCCCCATTCTCAGCCTCTTCATCTGTAAAATGAAAGAGTTGGACTCAAGACTAACAGACTGCCTTCTGTGTGTGGGGGGGGGGGGGTGGAGGGAGGGAAGTAAGATTAGGGGAAAAATTGTAAAATTCAAAATAAATAAATTTAAAAAGAGTTGGACTCAGTGGTTCTTTCCACTCTGACCACTGACCTCCCTAGCTTCCTTTAAGTCCCAGCCAAAATTCTACCTTCTATAGGAAGCCTTCCCCATCCCTCTTATTTCCTCTGTTAATGATTTCCTATCTATCCTGTATATGTATGTATGAATATATAAACATATATATACATATATATGTAGCTAAAGCTATGTATAGCTATCTAAATCTATAGTAGAGTCACATAGATACAGAAAAATATTGCTGCGTAGCTTTGTATAATATATATTTGTTTGAACATTGTCTCTTCATTAGATAGAAAGCTCCTTGAGGACAAGAATTGTCTTTTGTCTCTTTTTGAATCCTTAGGGCTTCCCACAGTGACTGGCACATAGTAGATACTTAATTAGTATTTATTGAATTGAATTGAATAGATCTGGGACCCTCTGATCTGTTGTCTGGCCTCCAATCCTAGCCCTCTCACTTACTATGGATCACTTCCTCTCTGGAACTTCAGTTTCCTTGTTTGTAAAATGAGAGGGTCTCCCTTTCAACTCTAGATGGGTGATCCCAGCAGCCTCCTCCATATTCTTGGAGTGCTTTATTTTTTCCTCCATTTCGCGGGTGCTGGTATGAGTATTGAATCCCATGCCTCCTGAGAAGATGGACCCACCCTCTTTCCTCGTTGCATTCAAACATCTCCCTTGCTCTACTTCTTGGACACAGATGTTGTAGCCTGCTCACACCCTCCACAATCTCTGGGTTGCCCTTTGGGGTTATCTGTCAAAGATGATAGGGTTCTGAGATTCACATCAAGATAGCACTGTCTTAGAGAAGCATACCTAGACTAATTTATGTCCAATGTAAAACCAATTTGTATTGAAATCCCACCAATTTCTGGTCACTCCTTTTGAAGCATTCATGGCTATTTCAATCCAAATCCCTTATTATCCCAAGAATCCCCATACCTTCTCACTCCACCAACCTTCCCTAAATCCTGTAACAGCTCCTTTGGGCCTCACTCTCTAACCCAGGGCCTTTCAAGGATAGGATTAGAAATTGGATTAGCCAAAGAGAAGGACCAAGTGACAGCTCCTGAAGATGGTTATTGCACAATATCTAACATTTGGATGACATATCAGCGGAATTCATTAGCGCAATGACTTCATCATCAATGCAGGCTGTGCCAAAGACAGCTCTGGAAACCGTTGGCTTGAGATCGGCATTTGATAGGTTCATTCTGCTCTTTGGTGTGGGGTTGAGCAAGCCCAGAGAGATGAGGGAGAGCTCCTGATAAGGCAGGAAATTGTTGACAGCAAATTGTTTGAAAGTTCCCAAACTGAAATTCCCCGCTCTTGACATCTCAGGAGGTCAGATCTACTATAAACAAGCTCAAGACTTTAGTGTAATTCTTCAGCTCCTCCTCTCAGAAATACTTGTTGGGGGCCAAAATTACCCTAACTGCCCACTGACATCATCCTTCCAGTTCAGTCTGTACATCGGGAGCTGCTTCTCTGAGGTAGGCTTACTCTTGAATTCCTGGGATGTCACTGAAGCCAGGTAATGGTGGGATTTTTGGAGGGCCAGGACAGGGAGTTCATAAGATCATTAGAGTTAGATAGGACCTAAACAGAGGCTGACCTCCTAGAATGGTCCCGTTGGAAAAGCCACATGGGTTTTCTCCCTCTTATGCATGAAAACCTTCCAATTCTGGAAGGTGATTGTATTTCCCTAAGACTATTTTTCCAGTCTCTGTTTCTTCCCTATTTTCATAGGGAATGGTTTTAGTTCTCCTCATATTGGTGCTTCCAAAATTATAGTTATCCCTTGACTCCAGATGACAACTCCAGTCCATTTTTTGATAAATGGGATGGGGAAAGAGCAATGCATTTTAAAGTCAAAAGGCCAGGGTTCAAATCAACTTACTGTACTTCTTACCTGTGTGATCTTTTGTGCCAAGTATTAGATGAGAGGGTTGAATAGTTTGACTTCAGAGATCCCCTTCAGACCTCAATCTCCAACCTCTGGGCCAGTTGCTTCTGCTCTCAGTGTCCTAGGCAGCTCCCAAAGACTTCACCTAGAGAAAGGTAAGATCCTGCATGGTGGAGTCACTGTTTCACCTTGCACTGATTAAAGGAGAGGCCAGTACCTAAGCCTGCTCTCTCCCAGGTGTCTCCAAGACCTGGACCTCCTTTTTAAAGGAGAAAAATTGAGGTTGGCCTTTGATCCCCATCATACGATGAAGCCAAGCCTGGCTTGGTCCAACCAGAATGTCTTCAACCTTCTTTGAGTCCTGGGCCCCTCTGGCTGTCAGTCTGAAAAAGCCTGGGCTTCCTATGGGATGAGGTGAGCCCGGAGAGCAGGGGCTCTCTTTTGTCTTTCTGTGTATCTCCTACACTTAGCACAGGCAGTAGGTACTTCATAAATGTTTGTTGCCTAGTTGAGGAAGTGCATAAAATAAAATACAAAGATTGTAGTAAATAGAAGACATCCTATTTTTCTCCACTCAGGTTGACAAACCCCACCCTCCTCAATATGACCATTGACTCCAGTTTACAAACCTCTGGATTAAATAAAATTCAACTGACCCAGCAGATATTTGTAAATTGTCTGCTCTCTGCAGAGTCCTGAGCCAGGTGCTGGGAGCTACAACCACACAATGCCCAAAAGCTGATTTGAAATATATAACAATAACTCACATTTCTTGAATGCTTTCCTCTTTTAAATTTTTTTTTAAATTATTATTTATTTTTAAACATTCTTTAAAATTTTTATTCCAATTCTCTCCCTCAGTCCAACTTCCTCCCACACCCACTGAGAAGGCAAGTAATATGATATCAATTATACATGTGAAATCATGCAAAACATATTTCCATATTAGCCTTATTTCAAAAAGAAAGCAAGAAAAATAAAGTGAGGAATATTATACTTCAATTTGCACTCAGATTTCATCAGTTCTCTCTCTGGAGGTAGATAGCATTTTTTCATCATGAGTCCTTTGGAATTGTCTTGGATTATCGTATTCATTAGAGCAGCCAAGTCTTTCACAGCTAATCATTAGAACATCACTGTTATTGTGGACAATGATCTCCCTGTGCTTCTCATGTCATTTTGCATCAGTTCAAATAAATTTTACCATGTTTTTTTCTGAAACCACCACCCTCAACATTTCTCATGGCAACATAGTAATCCATCGTAATCATATACCACAACTTGTTCAACCATTTCCCCAGTGAATGGGCACCCCCTCGATTTCCAATTCTTTGCTACCACAAAAAAAAACTGCTATAATTATTTTCTGAACAAATAGTTCCTTTTTCTTTGTCATTGATCTCTTTGGTATACAGACCAAGTAGTGGTCTGTAGTGTCTAGTAGTGTCTAGGCACAGTTTTAGAGCCCTTTAGGCATAGTTCCAAATCATTCTTGAGAATAGTTGGACCATTTCACCCCCCCCCCTTCTCTTGTCTCCTTCCCCTTCTATTTCTCTATTGGGTAAATTACATTTCTATACATGATTCTGTGTTTATGTATGTATGAGCATTTGTATTTACACACATATACACATATACGTACCATCAACAGTTCATCAGTGTACCTATTTTCCCTCATCCCCTCCAACATTTATCATTTATGGGAGGTGTAAGGTGATACCTCAGGGTTGTTTTAATTTGCCTTTCTCTAATCAATAGCGATTTAAACATTTTTTATATGATTATAGAGAGCTTTGATATCTTTTTCTAAATTATACCTGTTTATATCCTTTGGCCATTTATTGATTGGGGAATGCCTTTTATTTTTTTATTCTCTCTCTTCATTATTATATATATATATATATATATGTATGTATATATATGAAGAATGATGCCTTTATCAGAGAAACTTCTTGTAAATTTTTTCTATATTTGTCTATGATACCTTTTAGAAAAATATATTTCCCCTGATTTTCCTTTGAATTAGGCCTAATTTTGCTTTTTACTTTGTCCAAGATTAAGATTGGTACCTTGCCTTTTTCAGCTATTTCAGATTCTGCTCCAGTCCTTCATTTTAACTCTATTGTGTGGTTTTTTTTTTATCATACGTATGTCTCTTGTAAACAACACACTGTTAAAGTCTATTTTCTAATCCATTCTGCTATGCACCTCTCATTTTATGGGTGAGGTCATCCCAGTAACATTGATTATTATGATTACTGACTATATATTTCCCTCCATCCAATTTTCTTCTGTTTCTTCTTCTCTCTTTTTCACCTGTTCCTCCTCAAAAGTTTATTTTGCTTCTAACTACCACCTCCTTTAATCTGCCCTCCCCTTTATCGCCTTCCCCTTCTCTTGTCTCCTTCCCCTCCTATTTCTGTATTGGGCAAGTTACATTTCTATACATAACTCTGTGTGTATGTATGTGTGAGTGTATAATATGCCCATATATGCCCACATACATACTTTGGGTTTTTATGTTTGTGTGTGTGTGTATTATGTGTGTACATATATGTAAATATACATATATTCTTCACTTTTGAACCAATTCTACTGAGTGAGATTTAAGCATTGCCCAGCTTGCCTTTCACCACCATTTCCCCTTCCACTATAAAACCTATTCCTTGTGTGTTTCCTCATTCTCCTGCTCTCTTCCTCCTTCTCCCGGTGCATCCCTCTTTCTCACTCCTTCATATTTTTTGTAGATCATGCTAACATAATCAACTCACACCCATGCCCTCTATTAAATTCTTTTAAACTGCCCTAGTAATGATAAAGTTATAGGAGTTACATGCATCATCTTCCCATTGAGGAATGTAACAGTTTAACATGATCTTGCTCTTTCATGTTCACATTTTAATGCTTCTCTTACCTTCCATTAAATCTTAATTTTTTTCCCATTGAAGAATTGTACCCAGTTTTGCTGGGTGGGTTTTTCTTGGTTATAATCTTCTCTTCTTTGCACTCTGGAATATCATATTCCATGCCCTCTGATCTTTTAATGTGGAAGCTACTTGATCTTGTATGATCCTCATTGTGACTTCACAATAAAAAAATAATGACTGCTTGAAGTATTTTTCTCGTTGTGCTGAGAGCTCTGAAATTGGCTACAACATTCCTGGAAGATTGCAACTTGGGATTTTTTTTTAGGTTTTTGCAAGGCAAATGGGGTTAAGTGACTTGCCCAAGGCCACACAGCTAGGTAATTATTAAGTGTCTGAGACCAGATTTGAACCCAGGTACTCCTGACTCCAGGGTTGGTGCTCTATCCACAGCACCACCTAGCTGCCCCATTGTGCTACCTAGCCACCCCTTGGAATCTCTTTTAGTAGGTGATTGGTATATGACTTCAATTTCTATTTTACCACCTGGATCTAAAATTTGGGGGCAATTAGCTCAATAATTTCTTGAAATATGATATCTAAGCTCTTTCTTTGACCATGGTTTTCAAGTAGTCCAATGATTCTTAAATGTTTTCTCCTTGATCTATTTTTCAGGTCAGCTATTTTTTTGATGACTCATTTCCCATTTTCTTCTTTTCTATTCACTTTGTTTTATTGTTTCTTGATTTCTCATTAGCACCTACTTGCCTAGTTCTAATTTTTAAGTAATTATTTTTTTAGAGAAATTTTGTATTTTCTCCCATTTGACCAATTTTGTTTGTTTCTTTCTTCAGTGGAATTTTTATATATCCTTTTACATTTGGCTTATTCTGCTTTTTTATTTTCTTTAGTGATTTTTTTTGTGCCTATTTTACCCATAAGTCAATTCTGTTTTTGAATGTGTTATTTTCTTCAGGACTTTTGGGGCCTTTTTTTGTAATCTAATTTTTAATTCTATTTATATAATTTTCTTGCATTACTTTTATTTTCCCAAGTTTTCCTCTACCACTCTTTTCTCTTTCTTTAACTCTTCCAATAATTTTTGTTGGGCTTAGGACCAATCAACATTTTTGAGTATTTGTTTGTAGCTGTTTTCACTATTATTGTCTCCTAAATTTATGTCTTGGTTTTCCCTGTCACAGTAGTGTATTTTTTTGTTGTTGTTGTTCAAATTCTTTTTTTGCTGTTGTGGTGTGTTCATTTTCCAACCTATTTCTTGACTTTGAATTTTATGTTATAGTTGTACTCTGCTCTCTGGGGAGTGGTGAGACACTGACCCAAGCTTCAAACTTCTTTGTGCCTTTGTATTCAGAGCTAATTTTGGGGGGTTAGGGGGAGCTCTTTAAATTTTTTGTGCTTCCAATGTGGTCTGATCTGGGGAGAGGGGTGATCATGGCTCTTTTGGTTTGCACTCTGGTCTTTAGGTAGGGTCCTGGTCCCCTGCACCACTTTTCCCTGAGAGTCTAACCAAGTCTCTTTTTCCTTTCTGATCAATCCCTGCATATGGGCAGTAGAGTTGGCAGTCAGCACCAGTGGTAAAGAATTCCCTTTAATCTTTATGGGCTCCCCTTCTGGTGTTTGGGCTGACAGCTCCTATTGTCCACCTTGTGGTTGGGTTCCATCCTAATATCTCAGACTTCTCCAGCTAACCTCCTGAATGCTCTTTGCCTGGAAAGATGTTTCACCTTAACTTTTGTTGGCTCTGCCACTCCATAATTTGAGGAATGATTTTAAAGTGTTTGGAGGAGAATGTTGAGAAGTTCAGCTGAGGTGCCTCTAATCCTCCATCTAAGAGGGCTTTCCCTCTTAAGAGACCTGTGATGTAGGACAGGCAAAAATGATCATCACAATTTAAATAGAGAAAACTGAGGTTCGGAGGAATCCTATGATTTGCTAAATGTTACACAGTCAGTTGTAGAACTGGGATTGGAGCCCATATTTTTCCAATGCCAAGCCCAACACTCAAGCTGCTACCCCTCACAGCCTCCCAAAACATACTCTCCAACAATCATCTTTTTGCTATGGTTCCAAGTCTTTGAATCTAAAATTTTTTAAAAAATTAAAACAACTGCTTATTTCATAAACTGAACCTTGGATCTCTAAGAGAAGCTGGCAGATGAATCTCTCCTTTTTCCTTCAGATTTTGACTTTTGATTTTCTAACTCTGACACCTGTGTGTCCTTGGATGCGGTTACTCTGTGTTCACAGACCCCAGTTGCCTCATCTGTAAAATGAGGCTATTGGATTAGCTCAAGCATTATGACAATTTTTTCTGTAATGTGACCCTATGACTATCAGTCTGGCAAAACATAGAATCCTTTCTGAGAATAATGTTTCTTAATGCAAATATATATATATATATATATATATATATATATATGTAGAATAAATTAATTACAAAGAAAGCCAATCATATGGAAATAAAATTAAAGAAAAATATTTTAAACACAAGACCCCAGGTTAAGAATTCCTAGAGACCTGGATAACCTTTTTAGCTTTAAACCTATGAACCAATGATCTTTCCATAACGAAACCTGAACAATTAATTGTCCACAAATTTTGAGTTTTTGTTTTGGTCTCTAAGAAATGTGGTCATTATATCTACTTCTATTTGGATTACATGGGGTGTTCAGGGAGGACTAGTACCTCTGGTGTGAGAGCTGCCAAGTCCTTTTCAGGGTTGCTCATCCACCATTGGTTTTCACCTACCACCCAACTCTCATGAAATGGAAGCATGTGCAGTAGCTACACTGAGGGAAATCCATCTCCACAGGTGACCTAAGTCAGGTTGAGGTTTACCAACAGGCCTCAAACCTGAATGTAACTTAGAGGAATGTCTACCCCAAATATGGAAAAACTTCCTCAATGGAATGAGAAGAGGAGAACAATTGTTCCACTGACCATGAAGGCAACTGAAGCATTAGAACCTAGTTAGGCATCAGAAATACCAAAATCATCCACTACATCCAGGTCATCACCAGGCCTCTTTAATTTTTCTTGACAAATAGTATTTTATTTTTTCCATTTACATGGAAATATAGCTATTCATTTTTTTCAGATTTTGAGTTCCAACTTTTTCTCCCTCCCTTCCTCCCTTCCCACTCCACAAGATAGCAAAGTAATCTGATACAGGTTATGTTAAATAGATTTCCCCTGGAATTATGTAGTGAAAGAAGAATCAGAACAGAAGGGAAAAAAGCACAAGAAAGATAAAACAAAAAAAGTGAAAATAGTATACATCAATCTGATTTAGACTCCATCATTCTTTCTCTAGATGTAGACAACATCTTCCATCATGGGTCTTTTGGAATTGCCTTGGACCTTTGTATTGCTGAGAAGAGCTAAGTCTTATCACACAATATGCTGCTGTGAAGTGTTCTGTGTTCAGTTCACTTCATTCAGAATTATTTAATCTGTCTTTCCAGGTTTTTGTGAAAGTCATCTGCTCATCCTTTCCGATAGCACTGCAGGATTCCATACATTCGTATACCACAATTTGTTCAGACATTCCTCAGTTGAAGGGCATTTCCTCAATTTCCAATTCTTTCCCATCACAAAAAGAATTATAGAAATATTTTTGTATTTGTGGGTTCTTTTTTCTTTTGTATGATCTCTGTGGGATGCAGACCTAGTAGTGCTAGATCAAAGGATATGCCCAGTTTATAACCTTTTGGGCATGTTTCCAAATTGCTCTCCAGAAAGACTGGATCAGGTTACAACTCCACCAATGATGTATTAGTATCCCAAATTTCCTACATCTCCTCTACCATTTTTCATTTTTCTTTTGTGTCATATTAGCTAATTTTATAGGTATAAAGTGGCATATTTTAATTTGACTTTCCCTAAACAATAGTGATTTAGTGCCTTTTTATATTATTAATTACTTTTATTATTATATATAGCCATGATTTCTTTGTCTGAAAACCACCTATTCATATCCTTTGACTATTTATCAATTGGGGAGTGATTTTTATTCTTGTAAATGTGACTCACTTTTCCATATAATTTGAGAAATGAAGTTTTTATCAAGACATTTGCTATAAATTTCCACCACCACCCCCCCCTCCACTTTTCTGCTTTCCTTATAATCTTGGCTTCACAAAACCTTTTGAATTTATTGTAATCAAAAATATCTACTTTGCATTTCATAATGTTCTATATATCTTGTTTTATCATAAATTCTTGCCTTCTCCAAGGATCTGACAGGTAAACTATTCCTTGCTCTACAAATTTGCTTATGGTATCATCCTTTATGACTAAATCATGTACCCATTTTGACCTTGTCTTGACGTTGGTCTATGCCTAGTTTCTGATATATCATTTTCCAGTTTTCCCAGCAATTTTTGTCATTTGGTAAGTACTTATCCCAGAAACTAGTCTTTGGATTATATCTACACATACATAGTTACTGTAGTCATTTATTATTTTTTGTTTTGTTTACTTTAATCTATTCCACTGATCCACCACTCTATTTCTTAGCCACTACCAAATAGTTTTGATTATTACCATTTTATGATTTAATTTTAGATCTGATATGACTAAACTACCTTCCTCTGCATTTTTAAAAAGTATTTTCCCTTGATATTCTTGACTTTTTATACATCTGGATTAATTTTGTTACTATTTTTTTCTAGCTCTATAAAATAATTTTTGGTAGTTTGATGGTATGACATTGAATAAATTGTCATTTTTATTATATTAGCTTCATCTCCCCATGGACAATTGATAATTTTCCAAATTTTTAGATCTGATTTTATTTGTGTGAAGTGTTCTGTAATTTTGTTCATATAGTTCCTAGGTTTGCTTGGCAGATAGAATCCCAAATATTTTCTATTGTCCAGTTATTTTAAATGGAATTTCTCTTTCTTTCTTTTGCTGCTGGGCTTTGTTGATTAGATAGAGGAATACTGATGATTTATGTGAGTTTGTTTCATATTTTGTAACTTCGCTAAAGTTGTTAATTATTTCAAGTTGTTTTTAGTTAATTATCTAGGATTCATCATCTGCAAAGAATAACAGTTTTGTTTCCTCATTGTCTATTCTGATTCCTTCAATTTCTTCTTATTATTAAAGCTCAAATTTCTAATACAATATTGAATAATACTTGTGATAATGAACATTCTTGTTTCACCCCTGATCTTATTGGAAAAGTTTTCAGTTTATCCCTATTGTAGATAATGTTTGTTGATGGGTTTTAAATAGATACTACTTCTCTTTTTAAGGAGAGCTCCATTTATTCCTATGTTCTCTGGTGTTTTTAAAAGGAATGGGTGATGTATTTTCTCAAAAGCATTTTCTGCATCTATTGAGATATCATATAATTCCTTTTCTATTTTGTTAATGATATGGTCAATTATCTGGAGTGTTTTACTAATATTGAACCATCCCTGCCTACCTGGTATAAATCACATCTGGTTATGGCAAATTATCCTCATGATAAATTGCTGTAATCTCTTTGCTAATATTTTATTCAAAACTTTTGCATCAATATTCATTAGGGAAATTGATCTCTAATTTTCTTTCTCTATTTTGGCTCTTCCTTGTTTAGGTATCAGCACCATGTTTATGTCATAAAAGGAATTTGGCAGGACCCCTTCCCCTATTTTTCCAAACAGTTTATATAGTTTTGGAATAAATTGTTCTTTAAATATTTTGTAAAATTTACTTGTAAATCCATTTGACCCTGGAGTTTTTTTCCTTAGGGAGTTCATTGATTGCTTGTTCAACTTCTTTTTCTAAAGTGGGGTAATTTAAATTTTTTATTTCCTCTTCTATTATCTAGAAAACTTATATTTTTATAAATATTTGTCCATGTCATTAAAATTATTAGATTTTTTATCATACAGTTGAGCAAAATAGCTCCTAAATATTTCTTTAGTTTCTTCTTTGATAGTGAATTCATCATTTTCATTTTTGATACTGGTAATTTGTTTTTCTTCTTTCTTCCTTAAATCAAATTAGCCAAAGGTTTATCTATTTTATTTTATTTTTTCATAAAATAAACTCTTGGTTTTATTTATTATTTCAATAATTTTCCTACTTTTGGGTCAGCTAGGTAGCCCAGTGTGGATAGAGTGCCCTGGAGTCAGGAGTACCTGAATTCAAATCTGACCTCAGACACTTAATAAATGCCATGCTGTGTGACCTTGGGCAAGTCATTTAACCCCATTGCCTTAAATAATTTTACTACTTTAAGTTTTTTTAATTTCTCTTTTGAATTTCACAACTTCATCATATAATTGGGGATTTTTAATTTGTCCTTTTTAAAACTTTTTTAGTTACATGACCATTTCATTGATCTCCCCTTTATTTTATTCATATAAGCATTTAGAAATATAAAATTTCCCCAAGTGCTGCTTTTGACTGCATCCCATAAATTTTGGTATATTGTCTCATTGTTATTCTCTTTGAAGAAATTATTGTTTCAATGATTTGTTGTATGATTCACTGATTCCTTAGAATTAGATTATTTAGTTTCCAATTGCTTTTTAATCTATCTTTCCATGGCCCTTTATTACATTTAATTTTCCATTGCAGTTGTCATCTTGGTTTTTGACCTACCATTGGACTTTGATGACTCTAGAAGAGGCAGTGAAGTTGATGATTTTGTGACTTAATTAAGTTTAATTCACACATAACTGAAGACATGCCCTTGGGATGTCATCAGTCCTCTTTGAAGACAAAGGACAAAAACCAACAATGTGTATTACATTTGCTTGTTTTCCTGCATCTTGAACCCAAGTAGTCAAATCCTGGCTTTGTCATTTCCTCATTTGTGCCAATTTGGGTGAGTCATTCACTTAATCTTGGACCTCGGGGTCCACATCTGTGTAATGGGGTTAGAGAAGATGATGGCTCTCATTCCCATGGGACCTTGAGTAAGTTACTGAACTACTTCTGTGCTTCAGTTGCCTTATCTGTGAATGAAGGGGTCTGACTGCCTAACCTCTAAAGGTCCCTCTGGGTCTTGATCCCATGAGTCACCTTATTCACTGCACCTAAGATTTGGTGCAGGAAACTTCACTGACACACCTTCCAGTCACCTGAGAATACATTAAACAGTTGAGTTTCCCAAACCTGTTGGCCTCATGATCTTGCTTCATTAACCTTTTCTCATTTTGTTCTTCTCTTTAACCTTTATCTCTTCTCTTTAACTCTATCTCTCTATAAATTTCAACTTGAGTAACTGTCAGAGATGGATTGAAACTTGCCAGTGTTATCTTGCTGAGGGTCCAGATAGGAATCTGAAAAAGTGGGGCATTTTAAGAGTTCTTTTGTTGTCAGCTGGCCTGTCTTTACCCTGGCATTGCCTTGAAAAAATGAGCCCCCTTGTTTGATCCACAGGATTTTGGGCCAGCATTGAGTTAGACTACCTGATGAATGAGTTTCTTAGGCCATTCTTTTTTTGTTAGCAATTTAAAGATAATTTGAAGTTTAGAGCAAAGGTCATCCTGCTTCTCTTCTGGCCTGACCAAGAGGCCGTCCCTCCAAAGGGGAAGGTGGCCAGGCCCTTTCTCTGTTCAGCTCTTCCTCGACTCTTGGATTGGACCCACTTCCTGTTCAACCATATGGGCAGATTATGTTGTTGGTGATTTTTCTTCTTAATGTCATCCTAAGTTGATGGCAATCTTGTCCTCCCTGAAGATCTCCTGGTACCCATGTTCCCCCGTGGCCTTCAGACATCCACTGAGGTCTGACTTAACAGGAATGGAAACTCCATGATGGTCTTCTTTGTGACTTTTTCAGTTTTAATATTTTTTACCTAAGTATTAAATCTGGGCCAGTCTTCAGAGGTTTTATAGAATTGGACCTAAGGCACTGGGGAACATAGCAAAATGAGGGGCAGGGCTCACTTCCCCTTTCCCTTCAGTTTAATAGGAAAAGCAACAGGTTTGGTGTCAGATGACCAAGTTCAAATTCAGTCTCTTCTAACTCCCTTCTCTGCATCTCATTCTGTTCATTTTGTCTGTGCTCTCTAAGGATTCTCTAACTTCAAATGAATGATCTTTTAGGAGAAGTTCCCCATTTGCTTGGGTGGAAGCTTGCACTGATGAGTTCTGGGTAGAAAACAGGGAAGGAGCAGGATGGAAAACAGATATCCCTGTGAGCATGCTCTGGGACCTGATAGTCAAGCTGGAAAGTGAATCAGGGCACAGATGGATCAGGACTGTTGACTGTTGACATTTCATGATGCAGGGATAGGTAAGCAACAACAGAAACAATAGAGAAATGAGAACTAGGAAAGAGATCCATAAAGGATCCAGGAATTACCAAAAATAAGAATGAACAGAAGAGCTGGGATATGGTTATAGGGTTCAAGGAAACTTATAGTCATTCCCAAGGTCAACCCGCACAGCCTCTCCCCCCACCCCAGCCTCCCCCACCTCAACTTTCCAGTTGATTTACAACAAGCCACCATGTTTGAAGATGTAAATGGCCTTGGCCTTTCCCTTCTATCTAAAGAGAAGCAGTCATATAAGAGAGGATGAATAGGGGAAAAAAGAGTCATGCTACTCATAAAGAAGAGAGAGCTGATTACTCCAGAAGTCATCAACATTAAAAATAAAAATATTTAAAAGGCTGTTTCCTTTATGAAGCTCAAAAGAATAAAATATTTAAAAAATGAGAAGTGCAAGAGAGAGGATATTTCTGTAAATAGGGACAAAGTGTGTCTTCTTTGCTAATGTAAACTGTTTCTGTCTTTGTTGAGCCAACTGTGTTCTGTTGGTGCCCAAATATTGTAAAATATAAAATGTATGCAAACTGTATATTTTATCAGGTCATATTTTCTTTTGTTTGCCTGGTTATCTCGGACTATGTACAAATCATTCAAGATTTGCTTTTATGGTTTGTCACTGAGATGACTCTATAAAATAAACCCTGATATCTCCCAGCTGTGTGGAATCCATTCTGTCTAGCCATGTTGCACAAATAACATTTTTATTTGCATCATGTTAAAGAAATACTCAGTGTATAAATACATAAGCAAACCTTATCACAAGAGAGATTGTGATGGCAAACACCTCCAGGAGGATATTGTATTACTCTGAGAGATCAGACATGGCTTCAGGAATGGTATACATTGAGGATAAAGAAAGCTCACCCTGCCTCAGTCTCTAAAGTCTGACAAAGACCATCACTGTCTCCTCAGTAAGTTCACTGTGGAAATTAGAAACAAAAGCATCTTCAAGGATCATAGGGCTGGAGCTATAATAGACCTCTGAGGCTATCTAGGTAAGCCTTCCTCATTTCTTCTTTTTGGTGAGGCAGTCAGCATTAAGTGACTTGCCCAGGGTTATACAGCTAGTAAGTGTCAAGGACGAATTTGAACCCGGGACTTACTGAGTCCAGGGTCACTGCTCTGTCCACTGTACCACCAACTGCTCTCTCATTTTATGAGGAGACAACTAAGGCCAAGAGAGGTTGAGTGACTTGCCCAGGATCTCAGAGGTAATGAGGGGGTAGAGGCAGGATTCAAACCCCAGTTCTCTGACTCCAGCCAGTCTTACAGCTCTTCCCACTTCTTTAATGGGACTGGAGGGGGCAGCGACCACATTTTTTCTCTTCTTTGTATCTCCAGCACTATAACCTATGTGTAGTCTCAAATGTATTGTTGTTTGTTCTGCCCTTAGGGATCATAGAACTAAAGTATTTCACCATCTGCATATTTTCTCTAAATATTTGGATATTTGTATATGACCTATATGATTAACAGACTGTTTTTTGGCATTAGGTATATAGAGGCAGCCTTAGTTAAATCCAATGCAACTCCCTTTAACTTTTCCTATGACCTTCTAGCAAAGAGAAGAATTAGACAGTATTCAAGGACTTTCCAGACTGAGTTTGAATTTGAGTATTCTTTGGAAATACTCAGCCAGCCACAGAACCATCTGCTTCTTCCTGAGTTCATAAGTAGTCCATCACAGCATCTCTGAGCAGAAAAGACGACTTTGGGGGCTAGTATGGGCAGCCTTTACCTGACTGAATATGAGACAGTCTCCCCACAAATTCTGAGGACCAGCTGAAGAAAAGAAACCCTGAGAGCCGGGATCATCCTTTACATTATAGGATAGAATAGGGTGTGATGTATTTGTTTCCAAGGATGATGAGGGATAAGATGTGGCAAACCCCACTTCTTGAAGAATGGGAATTCTTATTTCATAGGAGTTGAGAAGGTGACAGAAAGGACATCAACATGACTATTGAAGTTCTAAGTATGATGATCAGAGATAGATAGGATAGAGAAGGCTAAAACCCAAGTGCTACACATATACAAATCCATGTATTTGTATGTGGGTGAATCATAAATACATAAGTCCTCATTCACCCTCTATGTGTGTTCCCAAATGAGTGAGTACCATTAAGCCTCTCCCTAATAAATACAGCTCTCACCTTTTTCAGGACATAGCTACAGGAGCAATGAGTACCCCAGAACTCCCTAAGTGGGGGCAAACAAAAGCCAGAGTGCTAAGGTTGTCTGTCCTTGTGTCTGCCCATGTCTTGTGCTGATTCAAACCCTACTGCATTAAACAGCTCTGACTTAGGGTTAGCAAATCCTTGTTAACTTTCACTTAATCACTAATAAGAATTCTCTTCTCCCAAAAACCTATGTTGAAAACTGACACAAAGTCTACACAAAAGTTCTGTTTAGACTAGAAAGACCTCAGCTAACATCCAGTCCAATCCTCTCATTTTACAGATGAGGAAACCGAGGCTCAGAAAGTAGAAGAAGCTGGATGGAACTTTAAAGGTCATCTGTTCTATCCCTCTCATTTTACAGATGAGGAACTTAAATTGAGTGAGATTAGGTGTCCTGCCCAAGGTCACTTGGGTCTAAGAGATGGAGGCAAGTCCTCAGACTTCAGATACATTCTTTTTACTAAAGTGACCAGAGAAGATTTGAATCCAGGTTCTCCCTTCTAATCTAATACTCTCTCTAGTATTCCAGATGGCAGGAGACTGTAGCTAAGAGGGAAAGTCAGATAATTCTGTTCACATCTGACTAGATGTTAGGCCTAATTTTGCCTTCAGAATCATTTAGTGATAAATGTCACCTCTGTAATGAAAGGCTCTCTTCTTTAATCATCCACGTATAAATATGTCAAAGAGGGAATGGTTGGAGGGGTCTGCCCTTTGGGGTGTGTGACCCCAGCTCTGTCTTGGGTCTCTGCTTTTTTCTGTTTCTGGAGCCTTCTGATGAGTCATCCAATACCTAGTTGAGTTTCTGGAGAGACAATTAATTTCCGACCGCCAACAGTTTTGAGTATTAATCCTTTGTAAAATCTTGGTCTAACTTGTTAAACTGAATTCTAACTGCAGACTTCCACCAAAAGTATGATACAATGGTGTGGCTTTAAAAGTATTTGGGGACCTGTAAAATGTCTAGGATTAAAATTTCAATACCATTTGTGCCCAATAAATGTGCAGTCCTTAGTAACTTAAAACTGCATGATTATGAGTCAGACCCGAAAAATGATGAGGACCAGCTGAAGAAATGGAGCTTGCAGAAGAGGAAGTCTGGGATCATCCTTTACCTTATGGGATAGAATAGGATCTAATGAAAAAGCCAGGAGCTGACCTCATCAGCAGCATTTGTTTAAAAGCTCGCACTGGATTTGGTGAAGAAAAAAAAGATAGGGGCACTCTCGAGGAAAGAAAAAGGTTCTGTGGATATTTTTATAGAGATGGGGTGAAACACAGGGTGTCTTGATTGGTGAAGACTGAACTCCACATCAGCTGGGGGAACAGAAAGCAGGGTCCCTCTGGGTGGACCTCATGCTCTGGCCATGCCTTGCCTGGCCGCCGAGCAGCCAAGACCAAGGAGGGGAGGAGACTCACCCTGAATGTAAGTGACTCATTGAAGCGGCTCAAATTAGTCTCAGCAAAGTGTGGCCAAAGGGAATTAGCCTCATATTGGCTGCCTGCTCCCCAGTGGGGAAAATGTACATTCCTGGCCTGGCCTTTAGAGCCTGCCCGTCCCAACGTGGTTCCTTCTTATCTTTCCAGGGCTGTTGAGCTCAACTCCCCTTCTGGCCCTCTACATTCCAACCTGATGGATCCATTGTATAATTTTTTAAAAGCTTGAATTCAACTTTTTTTTTCAATTAATAGGCATTTATTTTCTTTCTTACCCACCTTACCTCTCCATTTAAAAAAGAAAAAGAAAAGAATGTTTGCAACAAATCTACATTTTCGGTGCAGTGGATAGAGCACTGGCCCTGGAGTCAGGAGGACCTGAGTTCAAAACCAGCTTAAGACACCTAGCTGTGTGACCTTGGGCAAATCACTTAACATTTATGCCTTGCAAAAAAATTTAAAAAACACAAAAAAACCCAAATATACAATGTCAACCAAAACAAATTCCACCTCAACCATGTCAAAAAAAAATTTTAAAAGTCAATTTTTTCTATATCTTCAGTCTATAATCTTTCTCAGACTTCATCATTGGTCCTTTGGAAACATGGTTTTTCATTGCACTAATCAGAGTTCTTAGAGAATTCAGTGTTGTTTGTCTTTACAAACATTATTAGTGTGCAAATTGTTTCCTGGTTCTGCTCATTTCCTTCTGCATTAGTTCATGCAAGTCTTTGAGGTTTCTCTGAAACCATCTCTGTTGTCATTCCTTATGGTGCTATAGCATTCCATTACATTCATACAACTTTATGGGTTCAGCCATTCTTTAATTGAAAGACATCTCCCCAGTTTCTAGTTCTTTCTTACCACAAAAAGAGCTGATGTGAATGATGATGGCCAGCACATGAACTGGATTTAAGTGAGTGGGGTATTGTGCCAAGTCACCAGCCTCACTTTCTCCTCCAGAGCCATCAGAGTCCAGTGGCTAGATATGAATCAGGATGACTGGAGATGGTCCTGGAAATGAGGCAATCAGAGTTATGTGACTTGCCCAAGATCACACAGCTAAAATGTGGCAAGTATCTGAGGTTGAATTTGTATTCAGGTCCTTCTGGCTTCAGGGTCAGTACTCTATCCACTGTGCCACCTAGCTGCCCTAACCTGCAGAAATTAAAGAAAGAGGGAAAGGACCTCCATGGACAAAAATATTCACATCAGATCTTTTTGTGGTAAGAAAGAATGTGATATTTGCCCTTTATTTTAGAAGACCATGACATTTCTTCAGGGTTTAGGGCTAGTAGATACATATTACTAGGTGAAAAGGGGTGTACAAGTTAATGCTTTGGGTGGCATAGTTCCCTTCCCTCTCCATCTACAAATTTGTGTGGGCTGCCCCTTGTGACTGGAACATGTTTCTCTCCTTGTCTTTTGATGGTTGAAATTCTTCCCTTCCTTCAAGGTTCAGTTTAGGCACCATGGGGGAGGCAAGGACAGGCTAATGAAAGGAAAATGGGACTTGGAGCCAGAGAACAGCTTGGAATCCCCAAAATGCCATTTTAGGTCAAGTAACCTAGCTCTTACGGATGTCAGTTTACTTTGCTGTAAAATGAGGTTGAATTTCCTTCTCATTGTAATTTTATAAATCTTGGGAAATCAAGTCATTTCAGTAGTAAGCTGCCATTCTGTCCTTCAATAAGATATAAACCTGTGGACTGTTTGTCTTTACAGATGTAAGCATGGAGAACCCCTTGGGAATCTCTGGACTGTCAACAAAATCTAGAGACCATCCTGACAGTTACAAGATCGTCAGCCCCTCCCTTCTGAATGGAGAATCATGGAATCCACTCAGTAGCATCCCACCTAAGGTCAGTTCTAAATATTTTCTGAATTTTTTGGTTCACTTTCCTGTACATTTTAAGATTGTTTTCCTCGGCTATGTTGAAGGCTTTATTTGTTAGAAGATAGAGTCCATATTGTTTTGGTATTATATTATAATTTCTGTGAGACCATGAGATTACAGCATTCTTCACATTTGCTAAACATTCATTTTTGTCAGACAGCCAGTTATTATATAGTTAGATAGAAGAGCTCTGAATTTTTCATGTAGAAAAATGATAATTTTTTTCATTTAAAATATTCCATTTTTGTTGATTTCATTAATGTTTAGCTTTTACTGATAGATTTACCAATATCTTAAACTGAAAACATCTTTTATAAAGGAATTCTTATGTCATTTCTTCTCTAAAAAAATCTTTCACATATAGGTTTTTATTTTCTTTCATTCAATTCAGATTAATTAATATTTGATACTTTGATTTATCTACAGACCTATATTCTCATACATGAACTTTCATTTTAGCAGTTTGGGTTGTAAGTCACCTTCCTCATCATGAATAACTCTTGTCCATAGTCTTCTATAATCTTCCATTATAGGATCTACTGAGGCTTTCCTCTAGATCTGACCTTCTTAACCATGGATAGACTTTTAATGAGTAAATGAATATGGATGGGAATTACATCTTTATTTCCATGTGATTGGGTTCCTTTGCCATCCTGCCTATTTTGCTTTAAAACAGTTTAAAACATTTAAGAACATGATTTTGAGTAAGGGTCTGCAGACTTCACTGGTCTACCTCGGAGATTGTGAATAAAAACAGTTAAGAAGCCCTGTTCTAGAACTCTTGGCAGCACACCCATCCTTGCTATTTGATCAAGGGAAGAATGTTACATCTTCCTGGTCCCACATAAGGAACTGGAGACATGGACCAGTTATTCCTGGCACCAGTGACAGGCACAGCCAGCCTTCTTTTCCATTCATACATCTCCTTTGCAAAAGCTTTTTGGGTTACTTCTCCTGGAATTTTTCAGTGGTAACATATTGCTCACGTCTGCCATATGTCCTTCTGTTGCCCTTTGGGGAACGTTAATATTAAAAACATAGTATCAGTTTATTCATGAGCATTTCAAGTATATGTTGAAATTTCCTATCTAGATGGATTTTGCTTAGACTTTTCCAATTCCTGTTCATGTGGTTTGGGCTAAGTGTTCCTAACTGACCTAGCCCATGGGATGTGTCAAGGAATCTCTCAGAACATGAGATCCTTGTCGAGATAGCCCAGATGGCTTTGCCCCTTGTTTCTGAGGAGTTATTTTTAGAATGGGCCCTTAATTAAAACCAGGCATTCTCCTCACTAAGGACTTGAGATTACCAAAACTAGGGGCCTCTTTCTGAAGGGGCTCCACTAAAGCACCTTCACATGAGGAACAAGAATGGGGTGGATGCTGTTAATTTGGTTCCCAGATAGTCTTGTGACCTAAAGCAAGCTTTAAGAAGGATGGGTTGCTAGCTACAAAAATCCAACTGCATGATTGGCACTTTGTTTCATTCAAACTCTTGCAAATTGAATTCATAATGTACAAATCAGGTATGGCTATAATAATAGTCATATCAGCCCAGCTTGGGAGAAACATTCCCTTGATATTTTAGAGACATTTTCCCATGCCGACCTTGGCAAGGGGACATACAGGTTGGCTGTTTTGACAACTTCTTGGTAAGGAAAGGCTTGAAATCCCATTGAGATGATGTCTCAATGGTGATTTTTACCACATGTCTTTGAGGTTACCACTGGATGACAAGAAGCTATTGTTAGTCATACTGGTATTGTTGGGTAACACACATTGCTCCTGATGCCAAGGTCATGGGTCTGTTTCTTGTGGAGACCACACAAGATGGTCTCTATTTTAATGGCCATAGATATAGCCTCGACTCCAGTTAGGCAACTTGCAAATCCATAGAAGTGGGAACCAGGGCCCTGACAGGGATGGGCATGGTGGTGGAGGGAGAAAGAATGTGATCCATCATCACTACAGGAAACTGCCACTGATAAACTGTGGATGTAGCATCCTTTATATGTAGTGGGAGATGGCATCATGAAGTAGCAAGTCAACTGGCAATATCCCCTGAGACCAGGTATTCAGTGTTAGAACTTGCTTGGATGGAATTGTTACTTCAGCATGTTGTTTCAATCTGTATTCTCCTGGACATTTTTTTGTCTTTTTTCCTGGTTTTGGAGGTAGAAACCCTAGCTTCATATGCCACCACTGGCATTTATTGCTGGTGAGTCTGTTGGCAAGTGGCAATCTACCAGTGAAGGAGAAAAGAACAATCAGATCACACAGAAAGGGAATGGAAAGAATGGAACCAGGAAAGCTCAGAAAGAGGAGAAGATCAAGCAGGAGAAAATGGTCAAGAGCGTCAAAGGCCATCAGGAGAAGGATTGAGAAAAGACAATCATATTTGATAATTAAGAAATCACTGATAAGAGGGCAATTTCAGTTGATCAATGAGGCCAAAAGCTGGCTAGAAGATTAAAGAATGAGAGAAGGGGAAATAGAAGCAATAGGTATAGACAACTTTTTCTAACAGTATGACTGAGAAAGAAGAGGAAGATGTCATTAGACACTCCTATAAGAAATTGGAGGGCATGGTAGGGTCAAATTAAGGGTGTATTTTTTTTTTTAAGTTTGGAGGAGATCTGGAAGTGTTTGTAGGTAGTAGGGAATGAACCAGTATATGGGGAGATTAAAGATTAGACAAGTCAATATGGAATCTTATTACAAGGAGAGCCTGGAACTAAGTCAGAAGACCTGGAATAATCCCATCAGGTGACAGCCAAAGATGTGAAGGGAAACAAAGTAAATCTTAAAGTCACCAAGTGGTCCTTTAAAGATGCCTTTCAAGTCTTTGGCTGTCATGTCAGAAGTTGGTGATAATATCACGGTTTAGTCACAAGTTACTCTTAAGTATATTTGGCGATGTTTAAATGGCACTTTCAGAGCTACAAAGAATTTTACATAGACCATCTCATTTGATTTCCACAGCAAACCTTTGAAAGAGGAACACAAAAGGGGTAGGGAATAAGCATTCATAGAGTCCCTACTCTGTGCTAAGCACCTTTATAATTATCTCATTTTATCCACACAACAATCCTGGGAGGTAAGTGTTATTGTCAGACCCATTTTATAGATGAAAAAATGTAGGTAAAAAGAGGTTAAATGACTTGTCTAGGGTAACACAGATGCTAGGTATCTGGAGCTGAATTTGAACTTAGGTCTTCCTGACTCCAGGCTCTATATCCACTGCCCCATCTTTTCTGAAACCCAAGGATGACCCCTACTCCACATAATATTTTTAAATGTAGAAAATAAACTTACTTAGGATCACATATTTTTCATAATACATTGACTTGGCTTGCTCTTTACTTCCCCATTGATTGGAAGTTCTCAAGAGGGTAAGATCCAGGTTTTTATTGGGTTCAGATGTGTATTTATGTTGTTTACAAAAAGCCCAGATGTGAACATGTGATCTCCCTCAGTATGACCCCAAAGGACAAGTATAATTTCTTTCCAAATGCCTCTTTTGTGGCAATAGGGGCAAAAGATGGATGTCTGGGCTTCCTGGGGAAAAAACAGTTTTGTCTACTCTGGTAGAGGTTCCTCATCCTCTCTTTGATATACATCCCAACCCTCATCCCAACTTTCCCTGGAACATGTTTTACAAATCATAGCTGACTTAAGGCTTCCCCTTTCCCAGTCATTACTTTTTATGAAAAGTTGCACCTTGTTCCCAGAATTACAGAAAGATGTCATGGAAAGAACAAAGACTCTCAGACAGAAACCTGGGTTCTCAGCCCAGGTCTATAAAGGAGGGCCCTCAACCTCACCCTGAGACAGAGTGGGAAAGACCTTTGAGATCATTGCATCCAGTTTTGCAGATGAGGGCAGAGGGCCAATGATCTACCCAAGACCACACAGCTGTGTAGGGGCAGTGTAGGGATGGGATCCTTGAGCTCTCCAAGTCTAGTGGGTTCTCTTGCCTCTCACTCAGTTGCCTCTCAGAAGTAGGAACAATACTAAGAGAAGGAATAAGACCACAAATATATCCTGACTTGCATAGTATTTTGCGGAAAGTGCTTTTTTTTTTTTCAAAATGGGCACTGGGATGAAGAGGAGGGTAGCAATGAGGTTACCTTAGGATGGATGCCATGGCCTTGGCTCTGATGACAGGGTCTCACTGAGCAAAGCTGAGAAGAGAGTTCAACATATTGATTGCCAAACCAGGTGTTTCTGGTCCTGCCCCCTGAGGCTTGATTAAAAAGTGAACTGTTTCTTAAATCTCAATTTTCCAGAAACTTCCTCAGCTTGATAACTTTACATTACCTGAGCAGATCTGTTCCTCCAGTCTCATTTCAGGTAATTGCTTGAAATCCATTTCCCAGAGATTTAGCCATGGCCGTCTAGTTTAACCCACCCACATCCTTCCCATCCCTCCAAAATGCTCTCTATAACATATGGGATGAGTAGTCATCCAGCCTTTGCTTGAAGATCTGGCAAAGACAAACCCCCTAACTCGTGGGGCAAGCCACTCTGCCTCAGGATAGCTCATTGTCAGCTATTTCATCCCCCCCAAAATGGTCAATCTCCATTTGCCTCTTTTCTACTTCAACCCATTCACTGTTTCTTATCCTCCTGTGGGGATAAGGACACCAGGCTAATCTCTCTCTCTATGGTGACCTTTCAGATACCTGAACCTACCTAGTCTTCCTCCTTGAATCTTCTTTTCTCAGGTCCTTTCACAGTATTCACTTATCTTCTTTCCAAAGAGACATGGAAAAACTTAGGATCAGTTAGAGAAATCCTTGTATTCCATTGTGACCTAGAGGAGACATTGTGTGTCTTATTTTTGATAGACTCTACTGGCCTGCCCAGAATTCCCTTGGAAGAGATGGTTAGTAACCTGAAGCTCCATGCTTTTCTGAGTTTGGAACTAATGAGGCTGAGGTCACAGATTCAGTTATTGTTCCCAGATCATGCATGACTTCAGACTGACAGCCTAGTCCAAGCCAACGGTCTTATATGGGCAGCCAGAGCAGACTGTGACTGGAGCATAGGAATCCATCACCAGATGACGAGGGAAAACAGTATCTAAGATCTCTCCTGATGACGATGCCAACTTTGTCTAAAGAGGGTGTAGAACCATCCCTAGGGGGGAAAAAATCCACATGATAACTTTATTACCTATTTCAAAGGAATAGCGAGTTGGATATAATGGAAATGTAATTCCATGAGCAGTCATCCTTTTTTATTATACTATGTTATAAAAATGCTTATTTTATTCCCTAAACTTAAAGAAAACATTTTTATTTAAAAAATCCTCCCAGGGAGGGAGGATTTGAACCCAAGTTTTCCTTTCTCTGATGCCAGTACATTGGATTATAGGTTGAGGGTTGGAAGGAACCATGGTGGTTATATAGTCCAGAAGTATCATATTTCCAGATCCCAACCCTCAGAACTCCTCAGATTAAAATGGCATTGAGGAATGATTAACAAAATAAGTAAAATTACAAAACAACAAAAATTACGTTAACTTGTTTTCTAAATAATATTCAACTGAATTTGACCACTCCTCCCTTTACAGAGGAGGAAACGGAGGACCAGGGAGGTTTGCTGGTGACTTGTCCAAGATCACACACATAAAAAGTGTCTGCAGCAGGATTTGAAACAGGCCCTCGGACCCTGAAGCCACTCCCAAGCTTCTAGGGATTCTGCCACTCTGACTGCCCTGTTTCCCACCTTATGTGATAATTAAATCCATGTGCTCTGAAAATTGAAGTAGGGGAACAAAATCTCCCTCTTGGTCTTTTCCACTTGGCTTCTCTTTGCACGAAGCGTTGGTCTGGGTGCATTTGAAGCCCGGCGTATGTTGAAGTTCCTCTCATTTCACAATGCCTTTGAACCCTTCGCTAGACAGCATGGGAGAGAGAACAGCCCCCTCCTGCAGCAGGCAGGGCTAAAGGAAGAGAGGGGAGCAGAGCAGTAGTTGAGAATTTTATCACCGGCCTTTTGAAACCCAAGCCGCTCTCCTTTTGTAGTTCCAAATAAGACCCGTGGGGCCCATGATCTCACGTCGTTCCTATTCAGCTAATAGGAATGTGCTGCTGTTGCCAAAGGTTATTACCCATTGGTGTATTCCTTAACACAGAAAAGTCCCTAACGTGGCCCAGGTGGAATGGCTCCCTCACGCTCTGTAAGGTCTGCTGTCTGCAGCCCTCTTGGCTTCTTACTGGTAGAGAGGCCCCCATACACACACACACACACACACACACACACACACACACACGCATAGACGTGCACATACACTCACATACACAGACACACAGACACACATATACGTATACCCCTCACCCTCTAAATATGAAGACTTGTGAATATTTATTTGCACATACATTGACTAAGCCCAGCTTTTCTAGGCATGGGGACATAGGATGTATGCATTTTTAATTTTTGTACAAGATTTGTGATTTTATTGATATTGCAAAGTCTTAGGAGGAAACCCTGAAGGGCAAACATGATGGTGTAGGGCAAAGCCCTGGGGGAGGGGTGCAAATCCTGATTTTTTTAGACCCTTACCAGCTCTATGTTCTGGACGAATCAGGTAATCCCTCTGAGCCTCAGTTTCTTCAACTATAAAAGGAAGGATTAGCCTGGATATCCTCTGATGTCCCTCTGAACTAAACTTGTGATTCCATGAAACTTCATCTATCAATACAGATTAGCAATTATTCTGCACTTTTTATCCTGGGAGTCTCTCTCAAGGTAAAGTGATCTGTCCAGGGCTACCCAGGCAGTGTGTGACCAGGTTTTCCTTTGAGCATTACACCCATTGCTTCACTAGCATGTCTTTGGGGTCTGGGACTTTGGCATTATTGGCTTCCTTTGTGTTTATTTTATGTATTAACAAGATGATTCTGCGAAGGGGCCCAGAGGCTTTACCAGCCTGCCAGCCCAAGGGGCCAGGATGCCCAGAAGTTCTGTCCTGGAGATGGGTAGACGCACATCTCTCTCTCTGTGTTCCTGTTTTAGCAGCTCTTGGTGAATCAGTCTTCCCATCTATGGGATGGGTTTGCCTGGGCTTCCACCTTCTAGGCGTCCCCACTCCATTCTTTAGGGGCTAACAGAATGCAGCCCTGGAGGTTCATCACCCAGAAAGGTCTCAGTGGAATATTCGCAGCTGAGTTTTCCAGCCTACTCTTTCATTGGCAGGTATGGAACCCTGTCTGGTTCAGTCTGGAAAGGTTTCTGGGAATGCAGCTGTCACAGGAAAGGCCTGTAATGGGCCCGGCTCAGTCTGGCCGTCCTCTCTGTTCCAGGGGCCTCCTATTCAGGTTTGGAGACACATACTTCCCCTGCCCAGACAGAGTTAGGACACGCTGTCAGTTAGGAAGGACAAGAACTGTATTCTTAAATCAAACATGTAACATTTAATCCGTTTTCCTTGGTTATAACAGACAGAAACATTGAGACATTTCTTTGGCCCTTGTGGGTATTACGAGGAAAGTTGGCAGGTGGAGAAACGAATTGGAGAAGATTTAAAGCTATTTTTCTATAAAATAAATGCCCAGAAGCTGTATAAATGTACATCTTCCATTAAGTAAATACTCTTAAAGGACAACAAATGTGCATTTTTCCATGAAATTTGAATGGCTACAACAGCCCGTGGCCTCCAATTCCAAGAATTTCAACAAACATGGAGAATTGGATCCCACTGAAATCCGGCCTATTACATTCATTAACTTGCAAGGAAACTCCTTTCAAGAAATTCCTCTGGCCCCTGACAGCAAATGAATTGAACTATTTTGTGGGAAATGCTTGAAGAGTTTTCTCCTGGGGCTCCTGTTCCGTCTGTATTTCTGTTGCGAGTTCTAATGAGCACACATAAGACACTCGCTGGGCCATGTCCTTGGTCCAGGCCAAGTTGAGAGGCACAGGAGTGGCCCAGCTGGGTGATGGGTGACCAGGTCACCTCTTCTTGACCGCCTCTGGACCCCCTTTACCCATGGGCTCCCAGAGGGACTGGGGTGGGCCTCGACACCAGCAGGCAGTGAGCCAGTTCTTCATGTGCTCAGAGAACATTCAAGGAGACCACTTCCCACCTGGGGTTCAGTTTCTCTGTCCTGGGAAGGTGGTTCAGGGAAAGGGACAAAGTCCCCCGAGGAGCATTTTTATGGAACCCCAGAATTGCAGAGTTGGACCAGCTAACCCCATCTCTATCCCAAAGATAAGCCCTCCTGTATAATAATCACAGCCAATATCGATGAAATGCCTACTATGGGCCAACTGGCAAACTGCTATTTATAATTATTATCTTCTTTTGACCCTCACAGTAAACCTTAAGAAGTAGGTACCATCGTTAGTCCCATTTTACAACTGAGGAAACTAGGGCAAACAGAGGAGAAGTGACTTGCTCAGGGTCATACAGTGACTTTTCAGATTTGAACTCAGGTCTTCCTGATTCCAAGTCCAGTTCACTAGCTATGGCACCACCCAGCTGTACCTTTGCTTGAAGTCCTCCAGGGAGGGGAGCTCACAACCTTCCAAGGTTCCTGGTCTACTTAAGCTTAGTGTTAAGAAAGCTAAATGTTAGGAAAGTGTTTTCTGATATTTCCTCTCAATTTATCTCTTCCATTTTATCTCTGTTTCTAGTGGAAAGCTAATTCCTCTTCTCTGGAGTAAAAAGCTTCTTTCTGTTTCCTATTTCATATCATTCCTACTTCTTTAAAAGATGGTGCCCATGGAAAACTACTCGCAGTCTTACTGAAGCATCTTCTCAGCAGCCCACTCAAATGGGGCTTCCTGGGTATTTGAAGTCCTTATGATGTGGAATCATGTGAGCTTGGTAAAATGGCAAAATACAGCAGGAAAAAAAAACATGGCTCAGCCATAACTGATGAGGAAGCTCTCTCCCAGTGCTGATTAGCGTTGGGACTTATTATTAAAGTTGAGAGATTCTCTTCCTTCCTCTTCTTTCTTCTTAAGAAGCCAGTGTCCATTTCTCTCCCTTCCCTTCCCACATCCAGTTCCATCCCTTGCATCTTCAGTCTTTCCCTCATTTTTGCTCTACACACATGCTTAATCTCCCATTGCCTAAAAGGACACTCTCTCTCTCTCTCTCTCTCTCTCTCTCTCTCTCTCTCTCTCTCTCTCTCTCTCTCTCTCTCACACACACACACACACACACACACACACACACACACACTCATACACTCTCATCCACACTTACGCATTCTCACACATACTCTCCCATCTCCTAAAGTGCCACTACAAAGCCTCCCTTCTCTGGAGCCTACCTACACAAATCATTCTTTACTTGCTGCAAGACAGCTTCTGACCTCTCACTTTGCAGACTCAGCTCTTCCAGGAATTCCCAGAGATGATCTTCACCGCTGTGGCCCTTAAGAGCTTTGTTCAATAACCAATCAGACATGAGACATAACAGGGATAACGTGGAGAATCCCAGGGCTCCATCCAACCAGGATTTCCTGTCAGTGCTAAACGTCTCCAAATGTTCCCCTTGGGAGATGACAAGGTACTAATTCCATGGCACCCCAAGATACAACAAAGCCTCCTTAGAGAAATTCATCATGATTCTGAAGAGATGAAGATAACTATGTACACGAGAAAAACAAATGGGAAGAACAAAAAATAAACAAAACAAACTAGCTCTACATCTCTCAGATACCCTCATTCTCTCTTTCCCTCTTCCTTTCCTCTCCCCTCCCTCTTCTCTCTTCTCTCTGTCTGTCTCTTTGTCTGCTCTCTGCTCTATCTCTACCACTGTGTCTCCCCCCCCCTTCTTTCTCTCTGTCTCTCTTTCAGTCTCTCTGCCTGTTTTTCTCTTCCTCCTTTTCATTCTCTCTCCTTAGATAAATGATGCAAATGAACCGTTAGCTGGGTGCAGAGTTGAGGAGGTAAATGGTATAGGATAAAGAATAGTGCTTCTAAAGTCAAGGGCCCTGAGTTCAATATTACCTGATGCTTACTTCCTGTGTGACCTTGGTCAAGTCATTTCCCCCTTTTTAGACCTCTGAGGTCCCTTCTAATCTAGGAGTCTTTGTTTTTGATTGGAAGAAATTGCTTTGGGTTCCCTAATTACTTGTGTACATGTTAGTGCTTTTGACTTCATGAGACTTGGACTTCTGACAAATCTTATTCTCCACTGCATGCTGTCATGGGTGGGTGGGGGGTTGCAGGACTAGGACCCACAAAGCCCTGGGTTCCAATCCTGCCTCCGAGACATCTGAGCCCTCATCCCATAGCCTTGATGATTTTTTAGGCAGCTCCCCAAGCTGGATCCTCCAGATAGACTTCAGATAGAACTGGAGCTCGGCCACTCTGAGAAGTCAGTTTTTATGAAAACCTGAGGACTCAGCCCCAGAGCACTGGCTGCCTCTCCTGCTTCTTGCTCTTATTTAAATATCACTTAAGTTGTTATTTTATTCTGTGTTTCTATGTCATTTGCTTTTATTTCACAAAACGTGCTGTAGAGTTGTGGTTTCCTATTTAGATGTGAAGAATGTGACCTATGAAAAGATCTTTTTCATAACTAGTTTGGTGAGCAGACATCTCCCTCAGGTCCTTGGGTTTTAAGTGACTGGAAATAAACAATGGACTTTAGTCTCAATCCCTTTTGATTCAGGTGAGCGCTATTATGCAGATTGTGCCCAATTAATGAAGAGTTTCTGTTCCCTAAAGTTCATGGGTGACTTGTCTCCTTAGACACTCGGTTTGTGTTTTCCCATAAGAGGGTTAAAAGGTGAGTCAGAGGAAGATGGACTAACCAATAACCAGAGGGGTAGTGAACAAAATATTAGGTTTGGAGCCAGAAACATGGGTTCAAATTCTACTTTAGACAGTCGCTACTGTTGTAAACCCAAGCAAGTCAATCAAACTCTGGGCCTCACTATTCTCTTTAAAGTGAGGGTCCTGCCTCAGTCTCCTCTAAGGTCTTTTTGATGATTCTGCTGAATCTGCTTCAGGAAGGGTGGGCTAACATTCCCCCCCCCCACCCCAGGTAGAGACCCAGGCTTCACTGCTCCTGACCCTTAGCCTCAACAAGACTCAAGCAAGAACCTGTGGGCTCGTCAGGGACTCAAACCTCACAATCATTCGCAACAAGTTTTCCTATACGAAAACATGTTCCAAGTTTTTAAATTGACAACTCACCCAGGATCTTTAGGGAATAGACACCCACTGGGCCTCCTCTGTTTAGTAAGTCTCATCTCACTGAATAATCAAGAAAAGTCAATTCTACTGAGAAAATAGTATTTGCATAAAATGCCTTGTATCACTTAATGACATCTGGCCTCAGTTTTCTCATCTTTAAAAATGAGTGGGGTTAGATGTGAAGATCTCTTGCAGCTTTAAGTCTCTGACCCTATAAACTGAGCACATGGACATTGATCATCATGGGGATCCTCAGTCTCCCTACACCATGAGTTTATCTCTCCTGAGGGTTATCTTTCTCCACGAAACTCTGAGGAAAAACCAGAGATTGCAGGGGTGTGGGTCATCCTCCCACTAGAGCAGACCCCAACCCCTTGGGTTTCTTGAATTACTGTGGCTGATTTGATATAGGGTCTCCCTGAACATAGCTGAGCTGGCCCTTAGCTAACATATATACAATCCATAGGTATCATCTAATCACTATCTATCGAGATCTACCTACACATACAGGAGAAGACAGTTCACAAAACCTTTCCCAACTTATCAGGAGGAATCAGAGCCTATTGGCAGAACCTTTGAGAGTCAGGATCACCTCCGTGACCCACCGAGGCTTTGTGGGATGTCAGTGAAACAGTCTTCTAATGCTTCTAGGAGTAATTACGTGGACTCTTCAAAGAGATGAGCTGTAGAGAAGAGGGAAGGAAGAAGCATTTATATGGACCAAGTACTTTTTAGGAAAAAAAAAAAGGTTATCTCATTTTTAACTCATAACAACCCTGCAAAATATGTGCTATTTTATCCTAATTTACAGCTGAGGAAACTGAGGCAAGCAGGGTAAAGTGACTTGATCTGGAATCACACAACCAGTAACTGAGTGAGGTCACATTTGAACTTAAGTTTTCCTCACTTTCAGCCTAGTGTTCTACCTACCTCCTTCTAGGACAGATTTCCTTGACCTCTCAATTTTGAAATATGATTTTTTTAAAGTCTCACCAATTTTGCTTTAAAAATTCCTTTGAAAATTCCAGCAATCTTTGTAGTTCTGCTATTGAAAAAGTAAACAAATGTCCCTTGGGTGTTTGAGGGGCTAATTAATTACTAGCCTTCTAGAAGTACTTTGGTCTGTCTGGCTTAGAAAGCAGAAGAATGGGGTGGAAATTACTCCATTTTAGCCCTAATATTTTACTAGAAGGAAATTCATCTAGATTAAGGGTAGGAAACAACTTTTTGAAGCACTGGATGAAGTAGAAGGATTTCAGAGAGCAAATCTGTTTAACAGACTGGGAAATGTGATCCTGCCTCCAAGGATCATTGATCAAGGGTCAATTAAGTCAAGAAAGGAGAGAAAATCTGAGAATTGGAGTATAAGATTTTCTAACACATCTCTGAGGAGCAAAGCTGCAACAGAGAAGGTCTTTACAGAGATCTCAGAGTAAAAGACCCAATAGGAGATGTCTCAAGAAAAAAAAGCTGCTCCTTCTTGAACTTCCCCCTCCTAGTGCCTTTCTATCCATAGATGCTATAATATCATTTACCGTTTATGACCCATGAGTTTACACAAGCAATAACAAATAGACCAGGGTTAATAGATCAGATAACACACAGATCAGACTTAAAACATAAAGTTAGGCAGAAAGAACAACCTCTGCCTAAATGTTAGGAACTGTGCTAATTGGGGCTACAGAACTATCACAAGACTTACAAGTTTTTGCCAAAAATAAACTCCCTAAAACTAAAGAAGGCGGAACAATTCAAGTTTGAACTTTTTAATTACGACTATGATATGTCAGATACAATGCCAAATACTGGGGAAACAAAAAAGAAAGAGATAATCCCTGTCCTCAAGGAGCTTACAATCTTATGGGACAAAAACACAGAAAAGGAAGCTGAAAAGTGAAAACCTTGGTGGGTACCTGGTAAGGGGACATGATATTTCCATAGAGTCAAACCAAAACCTAGCTGCTGATGAAAAGTGGAGTTGCCAGGAAGGGTGAGAGCCCGCTATCAAAGAAGGTTTGAATTAAACAAGTGTTAAGGGTCAAAACCTGAGATGATCTGCATGGGGATGAGATTTTAGGTAAACAGCTTAAGGAAGGCGAAAGGGAAGGGGAAGGGGCCGATGTGATCTTAGAATTGAGTTCAAGTCTTGATACTATCCTCTTGACTTGAGCAAACTAATTACTATAACATGGTAGCACGCAACTATAGGAAGGAGTGTTACCATGACACCAATAATCTGCCAGTATTGTTGTGTGATGATGAGTTATTTTAAAGAATTGAAAATGCATACCAACCAGAAGGTCAAAGAAGATAGATACACAGTTAGTGTAAAATAAATAGAGAACTATGAAGAAAGACAAGAAAAAAAAGCATGTTATCAAAGAACTCTACAATTGAAAAAGAACATTCAAGGGTAGGATTCAGGGAAAACCAATGGGCAGGTCATGGGTGCTGGGATGTTAAGAAGGTATCCAAAATTTTAGTTGTACTCCTATGGTGAACATATGAGAGATCTTAGACAAAGAATCTCAAGAACTGGACAGTCAAGGAGGGATTGATATCTGCATCATTGGAGGCAACATCCACATGGAAGAGATTGCAGATCCAGGGGATATTGTAGGGATTCTTTGTAGGAGAGAAAACAAGAAACTTTTCTTGTTGGAGTTTCAGAGGTCTGTTTCAGTAGCCTATGTTTCTTTGATTTTTAGAATCTGTTGTGTAAGGGGGCAGCTAGGTGGTACACTACATAGAACATTGGCCCTGGAGTCAAGAAGACCTGAGTTCAAATCTGGTCTCAGAGACTAAATAATTACTAGCTGTGTGATCTTGGGCAAGTCACTTAACTCCATTGCCTTGCAAAAACAGAGAGAGAGAGAGAGAGAAAGAGAGAGAGAGAGACAGAGAGAGAGAGAGAGACAGAGAGACAGAGAGAGAAAGCCACCTCTACCAAGAAAATCTCCATTTAAGAATCTGCTGTTACCTTCAATTTAAACCTTGGTTCAAATCTTGGCTATGCTTTTTATGATATTAAAATAGATGCTTTTTAGCTATGAATCTTTATCTTAATTATTTGACATGTCAGGATTACCTCATTCTAAAATATTTTATTCCTCAAATTAAAATCTGATCTTTGGTCTCATGAGAAATTCAGAAAAAAATTCAACATTCCATTCCAAGACTTCATTGACTTTGACCCAAATATGCTTCTGTTTAGGATAGCCACAGTAGCCTTGGGCTCATCAGGATAGTCAGAAGTCTTAAAGTTCATTAAATCTGTCACCCCTCCTCTTACATTTGATAAAACTGAAGATCAGGGTTGCCCAAGATCTTGTGATCAGATTAGCTAAGACTCACATCAAGACATCTGATCTAATACATTCTATTCAATGTCATGCCAGTCCACCACAGGGAAATAGTGCTCATGATCCCTATGGGCTGCAGTGAAATCTTGTAACCACATCGCCTTTTGCCCTCCTTCAGTGATAATGTGTCTGTTCAGCTGAGAGATTATGATTAAATGTGATGTACTGTCAGAGAAGATGTTACTTCAGTGCTTGAAGATTCAAAAAACAGAGGAAGTAGAGGGAAACAGAATTGGAAGTTCATTCAGCCCATTTCAATCAGGCTTAAGTAGGTGCCACTTCTTTAAAAGGTACCATGTTGGGTCTTTGGGTTGAGAACTGGGAGGAACCTTAGATGTCATCTAGTCCAGGTCACTCATTTTATGGATGAGGAAACTGAGACTCAGAGAAGATATGTGACTTTTCCAAGGTCATGCAGTTTGCAGTGAACAGAACTAGGATTCAAACCAATTCTTCTTACTCTAAGAAGTGTGTCCAGAAGAGGATTATAATGGTGAAGCAACCACTGGAATGGGCTAGAATATGACTAAGAGTTGGAGAGGGGATTGATTGAGTCAATGCCTAACCCCTACCCTGCTATCAGACCATATGTCCCAAGAGTCTGGGGGAAAGGAGTTAACTCAGTGGGGGGAAAGGTGTGATGCTGATGTCTGTATTCAAGGAGATAAAGGGAAGAGGGCAAGAAAGGAGAGCAGAAGTGAAATAATTTCATTTCAATATTCAGGTGAGATCACAAGCCATTAGAACTTTCCAAGAAAATGTTGGGGAGCAGCACATCTCCACCCTCCCCATTGGAGGACTTCAGTTAGAGACCAGATAATCATGTCTTTAAAAAAAAGAAGTGGGGATTCTTCAGGCAGAGATGGATTAGATGCCATGAGAGAACTTTCTGATCTGAGAGTCAGCACCAAGGAGGAGCCTAAACAGCAAATCTCTCATCTGGAGATTTATATTTTAACAGTAGCTTCCTGTAGTAGCCTTGGCCAAGAGGGCCTTCACTGCCACTAAGTTGGCACTAGATTATCATGAGCTATATGGCTAATAAAAATAATAACATTCATGGAATGCCAACAGACTGAAGATTGGAGAAGATAGATCTCAAAAAATTCTCATACAACCAGCCTTCAGCACTCATGTAGAAGAATAATTATTTTTAAATGAGTCCGAATTGGGCAATAAAACAGAAGAAAAAGCCCATTTCCAATTATCTTTGTTAGAAAGGTAGACCATATACTTCCTCTTGAAGAAGGCTTTATACTTGCTCAAATCCCATTATTTTTCATTTGGTGAATGCACTGGTGAGCAGCATTAAACAATTTAGTTAAAATTTATATGAAAAACATTATTCAAAGTAGAGCTTTTTGTCAATAACAGAGACATTGATGATTTTTCATGCTAACAGCTTTAGGGGAGAGTAACATAGGGTTTCAACTCTGAAAAGACAGTCTGCAGTATTCTTTGACTGGACTGGCATTTGTTTCCTTGGGTCACCTCCACCTTCCCATTGTAAAGGGGCATCAGAAGAGGAATTTGTTGGAGTCATGAAGTCATAGCATAGCCAGAGACCTGAGAGATCCCCCAAGTCTAACCCTTTTACTTTATAGTTGAGGAAAACCAGAAAAATAGATTGACTATCTCAAGGTCACCTAGTCTGTAGTAGTCACAAACCTGGGACTACAGTCTGTGCCCATCAACTCTGAATCCAGGACACTTTACCACATACTTCACCAACATACTTGACCTGGAAGAGACCTCAGATGTGATGGAGTCCAGTCCCCTCACTTTTCAGAGGAAGTAACTGAGGAAGAGGAAGATCAAGAAGCTTGTCCAAAGTCACCCAGTGAGGTGACAGAGATTAGACCGAGAGCACAACTTCTGACTTGGAATCCTGTTCTTCACAATCACGGGCTAAGATTGCCCATGATGACTATCAATTGACAAAGTAGGAAATTGAGGCTGAGAGGTAGGAGTCATCAGGTAGTAATAGAAGAGTTAAGATATGGACTTGGGCCTTCTGAATCCAAATAGAAAGCTCCTTCCGTGGGGTCACAGAGATACAGTCTCACAGACCTTAAAAATGCTTTCATTGTAATTTTTTATATGTGCCTAATAATTATAAAACACTAGATCCACAAAGAGACAAAGAAGCTAGATAATAAGAAATCACATTTATATATTGCTTTAAGATTTGCAGAACCCTATCCTGACAAGAGCCATGTGACAGAGGTAGCTACCATTTACAGATGAGGAAACTGAGGCTTGGAGGCCATAGGACTTTCCCATGGTCACATTACTATTAAGTATCTGCATCAGGATTTGAGCACAGGCCTCTGGATTCCATGTTGCACTTTACTCACAATTTCTCATGCCTTTTATTCATATGGAGGGAGGAGGGTTGAAAATTGCCTGGGAATCATTTGTATGCTGGAGCTTTCTAGGGCCTTAGAGTAATTTGTAGGAAAATGGTTTGGAAATAACTGAAAAATATCCAATTCCATCCCCAGGATCATCATCATTCTAGAACTCAAAGAGATAGAATTGAAATTATCTATCATTTTTTATTATTATTAAGTGCCTCCTGTATGCCAGTCATTGTGCCATACAAGGATGAAACCCTCCTTACTCTTAAGAAGTTTCTATTATCACCATGCCTGACACAAGCAAAGTGCTTAATATATATATATATATATATATATATATATATTCTATTATTTATTTTATTTAAAATTTTACCCCTGCTACATGCAAAGGCAAGTTTTAACATTTATTCCAAAACCTTGAGTTTCAAATTCTCTCCCTTCCTCCTATTCTACTCCCCCAATTGAGAAATCAAGTTACTTGGTGTAGGTTAAAAATGTGTAGCCATGAAATTCATTACTGCAAGAGGCATGTTGCAAAAGTAAACACAATCTTCCTCCAACCCTAGCAGAAAGAAAAGGCCACATTTTTTTGCTTTTATTATTTGAAAAAATCAGTTAAAATTATCCCTAGGATGATCTTAAATAAAAAATAAAATCTTCAAGGTTTTTAAAGAGTTGTTCCATAAAATCAAAATGTTTTACTTAGCTAAGAAATGGTATCTTCGAACCATTTATAGGCTACTGTAAATGTCTTGGGACCACAGATGACTTCTCCCCATCTATTAGTTTTTTCCATCCAATTATAATATTTTTTTTGCTGAAACTCATTTATCATGTACAAAATATCATAAAAGACCAATTATAGTGGAAAAGATGCTGACTGTTTGCTTCTGGCCTGGATTCTGTTAGTTTGCATGCAAGGGGAGCATGGTTCCAGAAACACATCTGTGATTACAATAACAAATTAGCAAAGGAGATTTCATCAGAGCCCCCATCTTATAGAAGGATGCTCAGAAGCCTGAGAGATTAACTTAAAGAGTTTGGCCTGAGAACTTTCCCTGAAGTACAACAGCCTGAACAACTTGGAAGGATTAAGGGCCTAATTGGGGGTGGGGGGAACAATACGAGAGTTGAAGCCAAATAATTATTTCATTTAAACATCAAAACTGGATGACCCCGAGAATCCCTCTGGAGAGGTCGGGGGCCTCCAGAGCATGTGGGACTTTTCGATAAACCCAGGATGTTGCTGCACATTTATCTGGATGGGAAAGATGTCGAAATTGCTCACTCAGTCCCAAGGTCACAAGTTATTCTAGCCATATGTATTCTGCAATCATTTCAATTGGAAGTTCTTAAAATATGAAGACCAAGCCAAGAGATTAAAGCTCTGTCCCAATATGCAAACTGAAGTTTCAAGGGTGCTGGGTTGAGGATGAGTGGATGTGGAGAGTATGACATTCTCCTTGAAGTTTGCAAACACAGGAAAATGGAATCGCCTTTGGAAAAGGCAAACAAAGCAGCAATTTGGATGAGTATTCATGGACGACTGTGTTTTTATCATTGGAATTTCTCTCCATAGACTTATAAAATGTCCATGCCTTTTCATCACTCTAGGATCAAATACAAACTCATGACCATTGCTTTTCTATCTTGGTGCCAGCTGGCTTCACCTGCCTTTTCTGCAGTTATCTTGCAAGCACACTTTCCATGTTGGGCAAATCTCCCCCTTTTCTGCACTTCATCCCATTCATCTTGGTTGTTCCTTCCCCTCACCACCTTACTCCACCCTTTGCACAACCTGGTCAAAACTGATCCAACTTTATGGAATACTCTTTTTCCTTGACAAAAATCACAATGTAATAATGATAATAATAATAATAATAATAACATTTAGGTACCATTTTAAGATGTCCAAAATGTTTTGTTTATATCATCTCACTTGATAATACCTTTTCTTTCATTAAGCCAGACTTGAAGACAGGCCTTAAAAAGCTTTCTCAGCTTAAATCAACCAATTTTCCTATCGCTTCTAGCATCCAGAGAACTTTTGGATTTCCATTTGAATAGATTTCATGAGCTTTTAACATGAATTTTCCCTCAGTCAAGGCTGGTTACAACCCATCTGGACCTTTTTCTGTGAGGACCTTATTCTTGTTCTTCCATGATTGCCTATAAAGAGGATCCAACCAAAAGGCTTATAGAGCACTCTTCATTTTTTCCATTTTGTGAGTGTCAAAAAAGCTCTTAGGAAAGATCATTATGATCCCTTTCTCTTAATACATGATGACCTTGCATATAATTGGAAAAAAACTAAAATAAAATGGAAAAAATACATGATAAACCTATCATTTTTTTCCCATTCTATGCCCAATTGTCCTTGCATATGTATCTTGTTTATATATAACAGTTTGTGTGTTGACTCCATTATTCAATTGTGAGCTCCTTAAGAGAAGGGACTATTTTTTGCCTCTTTATATCTCCAGCTTTTATCACAGTAACTGTCACATAGAGGATGCTTAAATAATTGTCAAATGGCTACATGACTCATTGGAAATATAGCAGAATCTACTTGAATTGTCCTTTGAGACATATCACCTATCATATAGGATGGCTAGGAGGTCATTTGTGTTTAAAGTAAAAAAAAAAGAAAACCATTATCCACATTTTCTATCTGAAGTTGAGAGTAATTTGCTTTAATTCAATTTAATAATCATTTACTATTTCTCTAACCGTGCTAAATCCTCAAAATACAAATATGACATGAGAATTCAATGTCTACCCTTGTAGAACTTGCATACTAATAAGAGAAGAGAGAACATTTAGGGAAATGGTGGCCAGAAAGGGATATTTTAGAAGGAAGCTCCAAGGGAATGGTGAATCAGGGCATGGTAACACCCTTGTGATTTGAATTGATTATTGTTTTCAAAGCTGGAGATAGAAAACATGGGGATTCCTTTTTTAAAAAAACCATTTCTAACAATGTTCTTTCTTTTAAAAATAACTTCCACATATTGGCACTTTATTTCAAAATTTATTCTTTCCTTGGGAATTGTATTTATATACCTTTCTTGAATTTCAGGTTTGCAAATTGAATATTTTTCACACAGATTTTTTGGGGGGTGAAGATTTTATTCTTTTTTATTGTCATCTTTTTGCTGATGTTTAAGCCCAGGTTTTCAGAGTTTGGCATTTGAGTTTGCTTCTTGAACCCCTTTGCTTTGGGGTCATAAAATTCCATCTTGGTAACATTCCGATAGATTGTTATATTTGAAGGAATTTCTTCAAGAAACTTTGAAAATTCATTTTTTGTTATCAGAATTCTTCAATTTAATGACTTGTAGCTTGGAGTTTGAAATAAGATTTTTTTTATTTCTTTTTTCCCCTGAAGGCAAAGTGTAGATTCTTTCAATTGATATTTTGTTTTCCATATTCAGAAATTCTGGGCCATTTTCTTGTATTTTTTCTTGCTTGCTTTAGTCACTCATATTGGCCATCTATTCCAGTTTTCCTTTTGGCTCTCTTTCTTTGGCTGGACCAAGTTGGTTCCTGCCAATTATTATAGGGCTGGGAGATTAGAACTGTTCCAACAAAGTCTCTGAAGAAGCAGGGGCAATCCCAACATGGATTCCACGCCCAAGTCTGGAGCAGCCACAAGCAGGAAGATTCTTTGGGATAATTTGCCTTGAGGCTCAATGTTTTGACAGTGTTAATTCATCAAGATTTTATCTTATCCGGAGTCTCCATTTTTATCCTGTGGATCCAGCTGAAATGTTCTTTATCTAGTGTATCATTTTCTCTCTGTGTGTGTGTGTGTGTGTGTGTGTGTGTGTGTGTGTGTGTTGAAAATATGGCAAAAGTGTTTCATCTGCTACAGTATTGGTCTCATGACCAAAAAGTCTTATCCTTTCATTTTTATTTGATTTTTCTTTTTCTTCTAATTTGATTTCTTTTTTCATGTGAATACCAGTGAAATAGTTGATTTCTTTCAGGAGTACACAAATTCTTAGATTATTACACAAAAATCTCACAATTTGAATAGGTAAAATCTAGAGTTCAGAGTATTTTGATAGTTCATCTAACCATCCTTCCCTGCCCCACCCCCACTAATTACCTCCTGTCTCTTTTATATGTATTTATATGGGTTCATGTTGTCTCCACACTAGAATCTAAGATCATTTACTTAAGAGATTGTTTCCATTTTCTTTTTATACCCAGGACTTCTCATAGTGCCTGACACACTTTTGATCTGAAATCAATGCTTGATTAACTTGATGATAACTAATTCTTAACATCCTTTCCCCCATTTCCGCCATTCCAACCCTGTGACTGTGCACATAGAAGACTGGGCTGAAGGTCATTTTTTATTTTCGTTTTGTTTTTTCATTCCCAGCACCTAGAACAAAGGGCACTTTAAATATTTTTGCTGTCGACTGATTTTCTTTGTTTCATGAATTTCTGCAGTTAAAAAAAACAAGTATCCCTTGGTGGTCACCATACTAGTGCTGAGCCTCTCTGTACTCATTGTCTTTCATACTATTATAGGGCTGAAAGCTGCAGAAGACCCTTAAGATCATCTCATCCACTCCTCCATTTTAGATGAGAAGGCAGTCATTGTACATCATATAATTAGCAGCTTGAACTTGGGCAAGGTTCTCTGGCTGTGTCCAATGTCAGGAAACCATCCCATGTGAGGAATAGTTGGTGGAATGAGGAATATTTAGTCTGGAGAGAGATTTAGAAAATGCTTGACTGTAAGATGGCAGGAGAATGAATTGATTAGAGCTGAAATGACCTGAGGGCATCTCTTGTAGCCCTTGAGTTTAGAGATGGGAAAATGAAGACCCTGCTGGAGGGTGCCCAAATTGACAAGAGAGGGAGGACAGATTCCAGGTCTTTGGAATTCAGAAGTCATTCTTTGCTCACTGTATCATGACTCTAAATGAGCTAAGGGTGGCCATGTAAATAATAAATTAGGCATAACTTTGATCATCAGGTAGATATTGCAGAATACTTCATTATGTTGTGAAAAAAGGAAGACCTCCCTTAGAATTGGAGTTATTTCAAAATGGAATGGCAAGTCTTTGTTGTTGCTCTTTGCTGGTAATTCAGAGTATTTCTGAATTGAGGGGGAAGCTGGGCTAGACCTCTAAAGACCTATCTAAATTTCAGAAGTGATATTCAGATTTCCTTTTTATAAATTAGGTGGGATTCTTGGATTAAGAGGCAGTGGAGCCTAAATTCAAATCTGGCCTCAGACATTTAACTGGTTGTGCAACTAACTGTTCAAATCATTTCCACCTGGTGTCTAACTTAGTTTTTTTCATTTGTAAAGTGGAAATATGATGGTATCTACCCTCAAGGGTTGTTGTGAGGATCAGATGAGATAATAATTTAAAAGTGCTTAGCACTTTCATTGCCAATCTTCCTCTCTACTGAACTTAAAGTCTTGCATTCATCAATATTGAAATAGGCTCTGAGCTCAGAAATTCAAATTCATTTATTTGAAAGAGTTAAATTTGTGACCTAGGCCTTTATTCATCTAACACATTTAACATCTAACACTGGCATTTTTTGGAATGCTCTGGCCCCGATTTTGGCAGAGATCCTAGTGATTTCTAAAAAAGAGATGGCCATCTGCCCTTGTTCTTTCTCTTCTCTTCTTTTGACATAAACTACCTGCCAAGGATTTGGACTCATTGTACCAGACTGAGGTCTATCTATCTGTGGCTTGCCCAAGGATGAAAAATGTAAACTAGCCAACCTCCTCCTTTGCCCTCAGTCTGGGAACATGTGGTTCCTCACATCAGATGGGGAGGCTACCTTCTCTCTCACTGTCTGGGTTGGAGAAAAAGAGTCATCTTCCTGCTTCTCCTTCATCCTGAAGATTTTCTCAGATAGCACACTTCTAAGACTATGCAGAGAAAAGTTTGTTTGAGGAAACTGTCTCTCTGGATGTGGTGGTGGAAAAAATAGTTTTTAAAGAGACTGACAGCAAAGATGATCTTTCTTTATACAGATAATTGTTCATGATTGAGAGCATTTGAGAGAGATTTCTGGGAACTAACTCTTGTTTTCTTCTTCAGATACAGTGTGAATATTGAAGTTATAGAGTTAGGAAGTGGTGGAGGGAGGCATGTGGGGGATGTGCCAAAGATGAGCTTGTTAGAAATATTTTCTTAATCTGGGGGGAGAGAGAGAGAGAGAGAGAATATCAGAAGAGAGAGGAAGTAGCATGTGGGGTCAAGTGAACTAAGCCCATCGCACAGCTTTTCATTTTTCTAGTCTTTTGACCTTGATTTACCTATGGGGTTTTTTTTGTTTCTGTAAGGACCTTTTTCTTTGCCAATGTAGCATACAATGAAAGCATTGTATGCTTCCATTTATTTTAAAAGGCAACTGACCTTCACTTAGTAACAGACAGAATACTAGAACTATAATCAGGAAAACTGGGTTCAAATCCTGCCTCAGACACTTATTAGTGGGCTTGGCATGTAAACTCTCTGAGCCTCTCTTTTCTCATGTAAAATGAGGGTAATAATACCTGTACTTCCTTGTTCATAGTATTGTCATGAAGTTTAAATGAAATGCTGCAAGAAAAAGCACTTTATATGACAGCTACTAATAGTATTATCATTATTATTGAGGTCAGTGTTTTTTCGTCCCATGACTTTGGGATTAACTGATAAAAGAAAATAAAACCATATATTAAACCATTTCTGTGTGTCAAGCCCTATGCTAAGTATTGGAGATCCAAATATAAAATCAGAGGCAACTGTTGTGATGTCCAGGGAGAATCACTTTGGTCTCCGAATTTACAGGGATGTTGAGTAGGGCCATAAGGGAGTATCAGTGGTAGAGCTGATTTGATCAAGATTCATGGTTTAGTGGCCCCAGCCCCGGCCCCAGCCCCGGCGGCTTGTCCTAGCCTGGCTTTCTGGGCATTCCAGGCCTGCACGGGCCCCAGAGGGACCTGGATGGCCTTGGGGAGCAAATCAGGAGCCTGGAGATGGGGGAAAAGAGAGCGCATCCAGGATTTCCCCTAAAACTTAGCAACCTCACTGAATAAGTCCTGCCTCAGTTAAACTGAAACTTGTTAGCTTCAAAAGGCCAAGATCTCCCATTGCATCCAGGGCTACCTTCAGTCGTTCTGATTCATGTCTGGCCACTGGACCCAGATGGCTCTGGAGGAGAAAGTGAGGCTGGTGACTTTGCACCACTCAAATCCAATTCATTTGCATGTCACAACATCACCTCTTAGAAAATGAAGGACAAACAACAACCTCCTAAATGTTTTTAAGCAGAATCATAGGATCTCAGAATTGGAGGAAACATCAGAAATCATCTATTCCAACCTGTCCCTGAACCAGAATCCTCTCTGCCAATTAGCCATCTAGTTGATGATTGAAGACTTCCATTGTGGGAGAGCCCTCTGCCATGTGAAGCAGCCCATTCCACATTCCAAAGCTTAAAAAAAAAGTTTCCTTACAAGGAGAAGAAACTATGCTTGCACCTTCTACCCACTTCTCCTGACTCTACTTTTGATTGGGCCAAGAAGAACAAATCCTCTACTATAATGACATCTCTGAAGATACTCCAACAGTTATCACCTGTTCTCTCTTCTCTGGGCTAACCAGTTCTAGCTTTCTCATTTGATGTTTTTGTAACATAGTCTCCCATTTTTTTTCCCTTATCCTGGTCAACCTCCTTGGACAAGAGTGCACTTCAGAGAGAACTGAGGTCATATTCCAAACACTAGCTCTGTGACTCTAGGTGAATAACTTAATTTCTATGTCATCATCTGTAAATGAGATATACTCTATGAAAGTCACACATAAATATTAGTTTATTATCAAAAAAAAAGATTCATAGTTTAGATCTGGAGAGGAGGAGGAGGAGGAAGGCTATGTTATAAATAGTGACAAGGCTGCAGCCATTATGGATCAGATAACTTGAAGAAGGCGGGACCTTTTCTGAAATGGAGTTTGGGGTAGGAATTTATCATGTAGGAGAATAGAACTGCTGAGCAGAAGTTCCTTTAGGACATGGCCTAGCAGTTGGGGAGGTGGTGGCCAGAGAAGAGAGAATGAAATAAATCATGGCTAGAGTTTCCTAATCAGTGCAACTCCACTCAATGGCAGAATCCCCAAACAGGGTAGAGGCTATTATTTGTAGTAAGACTAGGAGGACAGCATTCTCAGGGCAGAGGACAAGATGTCTGGGGTTGGATGGCTTGCATGTATGTATGTGTGTGTGTGTGTGTGTGTGTGTGTGTGTGTATTCCCTTTCTTCAGAGAATTTGTGAATATATTCTTCAGTGTCTACACAATTATATCATCCCCAGTAAAGATCTTCCCTATATGTACTTACTTGATCTAATTGAAATATTTCCCCATCTTTGTTCTCTTTAATGGCATTTCTACCTTCTTTATAAACTCATTCAAGACTTGGGTTTAGAGGCCAAATGTGATGGCTCTACTCTTTATGGAGAAAAGAATTTCTTGTAAAAATCTTTGCAGATCTTTTCATTCTTTTGTCTATTCATTGTCCTCATTCCAGTTTGTTTTTCATTAAGTTTTCTTAAAATTGGTTTTATCTTCTGTTGTTTCCTTCTGTTTTAGTACTTAAAATCTCCCACTATCCTTCACTGTAAGATTTTGCAAAATTTATATTCTAAGGCTGTGTTGCCCTTGGCTGTTAAATTTCTCTGTTTGGTGAGTATGTCACAAGGTCAAGAGTTTGTTGACTAAGTCATGTTTTAGGCCTTGGATCTATTTGTTATGTTTCTCCCATTTAAGCATCCACATGAAGTTATTCTAAATGGTGTAGAAAACCTTCTGACTATATCTTTTTTTCATATCAGAAATGTGATTGAACAGGTCAGTTTGAAGTGGTTTAAATACCATACGATATCATTTTTCTTTGTGTTTTTTTTTTGTTTTGTCCTTATTTTGAGCTTTGTCCCAACAAGTCAGTGGTCTGACTATAGTTGATTCAGGAATGGTTCCCACAGAAGTAATGAGGCATTTCCTGTCCATTAAAAGTATGATCTATTTTATTTTTGTGATATTATTTGGTATTTGCTTTGTCTAGTGCCTTCTGGGTTGAGTATTTAAGTTTACGTATGTCCCAAATAACCCAAACGTTCTGGGATGTACAGAGATTTGTTGTTTCTGTTAACTGTTTCTCATATGTCAGTACATCCTACCAGTAAAGAGTTGTTTAGACACAGGACATACATTTTCAGGGGATAATTTGCATGGGAATTGAAAATGAAATGGAAGCTTTAGCTATAATTCTGTTTGCTACATTAAATTTTCATTTGTAACTGAGCCTTTGTTTGGGATACAATGGCTTAACTTGTATCTCTGCGATACAGAAGATGATTATGTTTTCAAGTGTTTATTGCATTTAGGTTGTGTTTATTTGAAAGAGATTATAGATTATACTTTAGAAACAGTTTAGTAAACAAGGGAAAGGGCTTTCCTCTCTGAGTGATCATGTGCATGCAAACCAGTGGGAGACTTTGGCTTTAACTTTGTTGAATGACAGCTTGGAAAAAGTGGTTGCAAATGAAGTGGAAGAATGAATATTTCCAGAATTAAATTAGATCGAGGTAAAATAAAATGCCCAATTGAAAACCACATTCTTGGTTATTATTATTATTATTATTATTACTGTTATTAAGAAAGGATGGCTGATATCTACCTTTATCTGTGTGTGAGAGAGAGATTATGTATTGAGAAAAGTATCCCTGGTGGATGCCTAATTCATAGATTAATGTCCTAGCATTCTGCTCAGAGAGACAGTATATTCTTATGGAGAGTTAGTTGACTCTGAATACTGACCACAGAACTCAATAACTAGGTAATTATGGGTAAGTCACTCATTGTCTTCAAGATTCAGTTTGCTCATTTGTGAAATGGAAATAATCATCCTTGCATCAGATAGCCTTCCAAGGTGGGGTAGTGAGAAGAGGGTCAACCTTGAAAGCAGGAAGACCCAAGGCAATTTCCCATATTTGTCTTACTCTGGATAAATCATTTCCCATCTCAGTATTCAGTTCATCTTCTATGAGGGCTTTTCCCCATTAGAAATTCTCACACAAATGAAATCATAGGTCCTGGTCAAATAAACAAACAAAATCTCCATCATTCCCTACCACAATATTTGCCAGGAAGACACTTTGTAAACTTCATAGTGTAGAGAAATGGGAGAGTTTTTATCTTTTTTAAAACATTTAGATATGTATGATAAATAATAAGGAAGTCCTGGATGAGGAAAGCCCTTCTCCCAAGGCAGATCAGCATCTTTTCTGCTATAGACAGTCATTTTTTAATTTCTAAATGTATTTATTTTGAATTTTACAATTTTTCCCCTAATCTTGCTTCCCTCCCCCATCCCCCACAGAAGTCTCTGCATTGTTTCCACCATATACATTGATCTAAATTGAGTGTGATGAAAGAGAAATCATATCCTTAAGGGGAAAAAAAGTATTAGAGATAGCAAAATTATATAATAAGATAATTTTTTTTAAATTAAAGGTAATAGTCTTTGGTCTTTGTTCAAATGCTACAGACAGTCTTAAAAAATTATTTAGAATACTAAAAAAATGACATAACTTCAGAGCTGAAGCCCAGGGTCATATAGCCAATAGAGGACAAGATAAGACTTGAAATCAGGTTTTCCTGACTCTAAGACCAGCATTCTATTCCTTATACATTTTCTTTACTTACTGTAGCACATAGCCCCTCCCAATCCTGGAAGTCTGCAAGCAAGATTGAATGATCACTTCTCAGGACTGTTGACATGAGATACTTGTTTTAGGGTGGGTTGCACTAGATGACCCCTGAGATCCCGGATCCTCAGATCAGCCACAGGTTTCAATCGTGATAGAGTTCTAAACTACCGAAAGACTCACTTTCATATGGTTTTGAAAAACAGGGTGTATCAAAATATTATAGTACTAATGGAAAGGAAAATCTCAAAACTCTCGGACATGCAATTTAAGGATGGCTGGCCCCCTGAAAGAGATGAAACAGTCAGACCTCTCTCAGAAAGTATAGAGCATAGGAACACCCAGCAAACACCCCTGGGAAGAATTTTCCCAGAAATGCTTGTAGAATCTAGATGTGTTGGATCGAGCACTGGCCCTGGATTCAGGAGTACCTGAGTTCAAATCCTGTCTCAGACACTTAGCTGTGTGACCTTGGGCAAGTTACTTTAACCCCATTGCCTTAAAAGAAAAAAGGAAAAAAAAAGAAGAAATACAAAAAAGAATCTAGATGTGTATATGTTTGGAGTCCATACAGAGCAAGGAGACATCAACTTCTGCCCAGAGCCAAACTCTAAAGAGAAGCAGTCCCTGATCTCATAAACACCTTCTCTCTCTGTCTTTCTTAATCTGGGTCACTTCCATGCTTTCAAACCTGCCTCTTCTTGTGGGTTGCTCGGTGGTGCCATGGATAAAGCACAGGCCTTGGAGTCAGGAGTTCAAATTCAGCCTCAGACACTTGACTCTCATTAGTTGTATGATCTTGAACAAGTCATTTCACCCTGATTGCCTTACATCCAGAGCCATTGCCAGTCATCCTGATTCATATCTGGCCACTGGACCCAGATGGCTCTGAAAGAGAAAATGAGGTGGGTGACTTAGTATAGCATCCCCTCACTGGAATCCAATTCTTGTACTTGTCATGACATCACTTCCCTGATGTTGTGGTCTTCTTTAAGAATGAAAAACAAATGATTATTATTATTATTACTATTATTATTATTATTATTATTATAACAAGGAATCTGGGTAGAGAGAGAGTCACTCCATGACTCAGGAGAGTGCTATCTGGCCTTCCTAGGCTAACTGGATAGAACTGAATTAAATTAAATGAGAATTATTTACAAAGAAATTAAACCCTAAAGCTTAACAAAGTGGCATTCAGATACATTGTGCCTCTTACAAAGGTAGTTTTTCCTAGTGAAAGTACTTTACTCTTTTTTGTTTATTTTTTACTTCTTCTTTCCAATGTTTTCCTACCAATCAAAAATTCTCTATGATTTATGAATATGTATATTAATGGTTTAAGTAGTCCCTAAAAGGCCCCCTAACAAGCACCAGGCCAGACATGTACCTGCCATCTTGGCTACAGGTGCCATCATTATCCCTGGTGTATCTCCTCTGGATGCTGAGGAGTGTGTTTCTTCCCAGCATTGGCACAGAGCACTAATATTCAATGGGTAATCAAGATGGTCTCTAAACATTCAGAGCAATGAATGTGTCTCATGCATGAATGTACCCCATGAAAGCCAAGTCTGGAGGTTGAAGCATTTAGTTAGTCCTGGAGAGGGATCAAGTTATTTCTAAGATCACTTGAAGGCAATATTTCATTCTTACTCTTTGGCTTGAAAGATGAGACCCTTTGGAGTTTCCACTGTTGCCAGCCCAAACCATGACTTTGGCATAGATGAATCCCATCTTCTGAAAGGAGAGTCATGTCTAAGGGCAGCTTTGGGGGCCGAATGTTCTCATTCTTTTTCCTGCTAGTACTCCCCTTCCTTCCTGCCACTCCTGCCCTCTCCTCCCTCATAGCCCCCAAGGTTCTAGCATCATAACCAGTCTTGGATTTGTCTTCATTAGGTGGTTTAGTGGGTAGAGCACTGTGCTCAAGTTCTGCCTCTGACACCAGTTGGATGGCCCTGGATAAGGCCCTTAACCTTGGTCAGTCTCGGTTTCCTGGCATATAAAATGAGGCTATTTAATAGCACCTACCCCCAGATAAGGATCAAAGATAACATCAAAAGTGTATTGCAAGCCTAAGGGCTGAATCGAAGCTGGTTGTTATTCTCCCTTAGACTGGCAGCTGCCTGAGGGCAGGGTCTATGCTGTACGTGACATTTTTTGTGTATCCCCAGAATTTAACAAAGTACCTACTACATGATAGATAAATGTTTATTGATTGATCTGAATAGATTTGATCCTCCTTGATGGAGATAGTCTCATTGATCAAGGGAATAATAATGATACTCTAAGCCTACCATCACAGTTTTAAGGAAGTATTCCTCTATCTGGCCATCTTTAATTGACGGAATCAGTTCTCATTTATTCAGTTTTAGTTGTTCAGTTGTTTCAGTCATATCCAACTCTTTGTGGCAGCTAGATGGCACAGTGGATAGAGTGATGGTCTTGGAATCAGGAGGACAAGAGTTCGAATCCACCCAGTCACTTGACTAGCTGTGTGACCTTGAGCAAGTCACTTTATCTTCCTGATTGCCTTGCATCAAGGGCCATCTTCAGTTGTCCTGATTCCTATTTGGCCACTGGATCTAGATTCTGGAGAAGAAAGTGAGGCAGGTAACTTAGCACAGCCCCCATTCAAATCTAATCCATGTGCTTGTCATGACATCACCTCCCTGATGTCATGGTTTTCTTCAAGAATTGATTTGCAGGCAGCTAGGTGGTACAGTGAATAGAGCACGGGCCCTGGAGTCAGGAGTACCTGAGTTCAAATGAGGCCTCAGACACTTAATAATTACCTAACTGTGTGGCCTTGGGCAAGCCACTTAACCCCATTTGCCTTACAAAAACCTTAAAAAAAAAAAAGAATTGATTTGCCCAGGGGCAATTCAATGGTGCAGTGGACAGAGCACCAGCCCTGGAGTCAGGCGGACCTACATTCAAATCCAGACTCAAGTAGTTAATAATTACCTAGCTGTGTGACCTTGGGCAAGTCACTTAACCCCATTACCTTGTTTTTAAAAAGCCCCAAAACAACTGATTTACCCAAGGTCATATAGGTAGTAAGTGTCTGAGAATGGATTTTAATTTAGGACAATGAATCTTCCTGATTCCAAGCCTAACACCCTTTCTACTATGCCACATAACTACCCAAGACTATAGGTTGGTTTAATATAGATTATCTCAAATTATAGGTAATTCATTAATCATTTATTCTTTGGGATTTTTTTTTTTTGGTGCTCACTTTTACATATGGTATCCAAGCACTTCATAGCCTATAATTTACATATTTTACCATTACTGCATATACCAAAACCTGATGTAATCTAGTCCAGGTAGTAAAATCAATTCTACTTGACTTTGGAGGAGCTCAAAAACTCTGCCTTTGCCGCATCTCTATCCTTGCTCCTCCATCCATGTAGGAAATAGATCATATCACTTCTCAGAGCAGTAGTCTAAAATTAAAGCTGACCTAGCTCAGAGAATTTGTTGGGTGGCCCCTTCTTTGTGCTGGCATGGTAATTGTTTTGATTTAAAAAACCCATCATTCATTCCCAGCTCCGACTGGACTTGAGTAAATAGAGATACTGTTTATGTCAACAGGGTATCTAAATAGAGTAGGTCAGAATGTTAATAAGAAGTTGAAATGAGATTTGCCATGGATTAGTAGTAACAGAGCTATCCATCCCCCAGATAATTGAGCATTTACTTTATACAACTTTGCAAGAAGTATACAGACAGTTTCCAAAGAAGAGAGGGTTATCTAGTGATCTTTGTGAAATAACAGGATATTATTTCAGAAAGTCGACTGAGGACAAACCGCTCCTAAGCTGGTATTAGAAATAAACTACTTCCTTACTTGATTCCTGATAACATTATCAAATGTCCTCAACAATATTTTCTTGATTTGAAATCAAGAATCCTGTTGATACACTTTCAGTTTATTGTCAGACTCAGCAAAATGCAATTTTTTAAGGATTCCATAAAATACCTTGTATCTTAGAGGAAAATACCTAAGAAACTAAACAATTTGTGGTCTCTCAATTCAAATCTCAAACAAGATTCCTTTACCCCCCCCCAACCTATCCTTGGCTCCTTTAGCCCCATTATTTTGTTTCTGTCCATTAGGATTTTGTCTTTGAGGTAAAGATGAGATGAAATTATGGAGGTGGTGTAATCAAAGAAATAAAAGATGAGTGGTCACATGGCAAGAGTAAGGCATGACTGATCAATAGTCTGTGTTCTAGAGGGGCTCCATTCGTCTCCTCTCAATATAAACAGAGTATGAACAAGACCCTCAAAACCTGATTTGGACTATGGAGGTCAAACTTATGGGAAGACATGGTTGAGACTCCAATGCAGATAGGGTTGGGTCATTACCAGAATGAGGGGTAGTGGCATCATATGTCTCTTAGAGCATAGGGAAGCTGTCTCTTCCTTGATGATATTTGTCCTTCGATTTTTGGTTGTCTTTTGTATTTAAGTTAGGCAGTAGGGTTAAGTGACTTGCCCAAGGCCACACAGCTAAGTAATTATTAAGTGTGTGAGGTCAAATTTGAACTCATATCCACTGCACCACCTAGCTGCCCATGTATGTCCTTTGTTATCGAAGAAGACCACGACATCAGGGAGCTGATACCATGACAAGCACATGAATTGGATTGTAGTGAAGGGATGCTGTACTAAGTCACCAGCCTCACTTTCTCCTCCAGAGTCATCTGGGTCCAATGGTCAGATGTGAATCAGGACTGGAGATGGCCCAAAGGTAGTGGTGTGTTGGCAAATGTTTAACAATTATCTTTCCAAAGCAGCAAGGAAAACAACATTTGCATAACAAAGTATGCAAGACCTACTCCTCAGTTTGATGTCTGTATTAACATTTTCTCCATCACTTTCATAAGTCTCAACAATCAGCAGAACAATAAATCAAGCCTTGATTTGTTTTGTTTGCTGATTCTCAAGGCCTCAAGATCCAACTGAAAATTTAACAATTTAGCACACTGAACATTTAAAGAAACCAGTCCAAGCAGATTCCTGTGTAAAGCACATGGAAATATGCATTCTTTCAATTAAAGAATTGTCAGCAGAGCCTAAAGAAATCCTAGAAGATAATGTTAGAACAAGATATTAAGAGGTATGGGTCTCTTATTTTCTTGGGAAGCAAGATGCCACATACACCAAGGAAATTATTTCAAGCTACAAATATAATGTCTTAGTGGTTCTAGGACTGGATGAACTTGCCCTATTGTTAAGTTTTTAAAATAAAGTCATTTGTGCTCAGTATCTTAATCAAATCCAAATTGGAAACAACATCGAAATACATACAAGTAGGAAAAATACCTGGTTGAGGTAGAACTAATGTTATTTGAAGGAAGATATGCATGCCATCAATTCAAATGGAAATGACTGTTTCCTTGCTGGAAGCACATTTGAAAACTTATATCACAATTAAAAGAATTGTGATTTGTTCTATGCTTCAGTTTCCACATCTGTAAAATGGAGACAATAATATTTCTTCTGCCTATCCCATAGAGTTATTGAAAGGAAAATATTTTGTAAATGTTTTGCTCCCTGAGCAGTTAATCCACTTATCTTTTTTTTTGTATTTTTACCAATTTTTTGCAAGGTTTTGAGTTGTATGTTTTTCTCCCTCCCTCCCTCCCTCCCTTCCTCCCTTCCTTCCTGTCCTCTCTCCCCCTGACTGAAAGCAATCTGATATAGGCCCTGCATTAATAACCATGCTAAACACAGATCAATATTGATCATATCGTGAAGGAAGAATCAGATCCAAACAGAAGAAAGAAAACAGAGAAAAAAATGACATAATACATAAGACAACTTTTAAAAATTGAAGATAGCAAGCTTTGGTCTTTTTTTTTTAAGATTTTTGCAAGGCAAATGGGGTTAAGTGGCTTACCCAAGGCCACACAGCTAGGTCATTATTAAGTGTCTGAGACCGGATTTGAACCCAGGTACTCCTGACTCCAAGGCCGGTGCTTTATCCACTACGCCACCTAGCTGCCCCCTTTTGTCTTCTTTTAAACTCCACAGTTCCTTCTCTGGATATGGATGGTATCATCACAAGTCTTTTAAAATTGTCTTTGATTATTGTCCTGCTAAGATGAGCAAGTCCATCACATGTTGTAGTTAAGGTATACAGTGTACTTCTGGTTCTGCTCATTTCACTCAACATCAGTTCATGCTATTCTTTCTAGGCTTTGCTGAAATCCCATCCCTCCTGATTTCTTATAAAACAATAGTGGTCCATCCCCTACATACACCACAATTTGTTTGGCCATTCCTTAATTGGTGGGCATCCCCTCAATTTTCAATTCTTTGCCACTGCAAAAATCCACTGACCTCTTCACTTGGTCCTGGAGAGAATCAGTCACCGAATAGGTGAGTGATTATGCACAAGCTTGCTCAGTCCACAGTAGCCTGCCTTAAATCCTCTCCAGCCGGGTACTCCCCCACTTCACCCCTCCCAGCTTCTTGCCTGTGTCCTCCAGACTGGATCTTCAGAGTCCAGGGATGAGCCATTTTGATTAGTAGGCAAAGGAGTTCAAACTCCCTTAAGCCACTAAATTCAGCTTAGGATGTTTCTCATTCTATAAGACACTCCATCCCAGGATATCCTGGCCAGTATCCATACCTGGCTTCAGCCCACCTTCCAGTGTATGCTCAGTGGCACAGTGGATAAAGAGCTCTGGCCTTGGATTCAGGAGGACAATTCGAATCTAGTCTAAGATACTTGCCACTTACTAGCTGTGTGACCTTGGACAAGTCATCTAACCCTAATTACCCCACACCCAGAGTCATTTCCAATTGTCCTGTTTCTTATCTGGCCACTGGACCCAGATGACTGGAGAAGAAAATGAGGCTGGTGACTTAGCACAGCACCCCTCACTCAAATCCAATTCACGTGCTTGTCACGTCTCGAATGTAGTGGTCTTCTTAAAAAATGAAGAACAAACATTATTAAACAGGACTGGTTGTATTGGGGAAAGGATGGAATAATTAACTGTCTAGAACTGTATTCCCCAGTCCTGGAACTTCCCAGCCCCTAACTCCATCCCCTGGCCCCCATTTACCTGTGTGTTTTGTCTTCCCTATTAGAAAGTAAACTCCTTGAAGGGAGAAGTTGTCTCACAAAGAGCCTACTAAGAGTTCCCTTCCTAACACATAGTGGGGACTTGAGAAATATATTTTCATCCATCCATTCAGTCATTCTGGAAATGTGAGTTAAGGATTTTTGCTCTTTCTAGAATCACTTTAGCTCTTGCTACAGACAAATTTCAGGAAAATTATAATAAATCCTATGCAAAAGAGTTCCAAAAACAATTAGTCCTTTATCCTTGAGAGTCGGAGAATAGCGCTCATCTTTATCTATTGCTTCACCTTTTAATAACATCTCACATTTTGATTGTACTTGATGGGTTACATCAGGGGTGTTTAACTCCAAAAGAAAGGAATCCCTGCCATTAGGGCTGCACATTTACATAAAAACCACACATTAGCATTATCCGTTTTATTGAGGGCAGCTAGATGGTACAGTGGATAGAGTCAGGAAGACCTGAGTTCAAATCTATCTTGTTTTAATCCCTGTTTGCCTCAGTTTCCTGCTCTGTAAAATGAACTGAAGAAGGAATGGGAAATTACTCCAGTATCTCTGCTAAGAAAGCCCCAAGTAGGGTTATGAAGCATTTAACAATTGAAAAAAAAAAATGAAAAAATGACTGACTGAAATGTTTTTTGTTTATTTCATTAACTATTTCCCAATTACATTTTAATCTGGTTCAAGCTGCACTACCAGATGCCTCTATGTTACATTACAGATCCACTCCTCAGGGGAACAAGAGAGGTTTTGAATCCAGAGTCCTCTCTGCCAGTGGGTAAACAAAAGAAGCCAGAATCAGGGATGGGATGGGGGAACATGTCTAGAGACTAAAGTAGAGACTCTCTGGGAAAATGGGCTTTCAGCCTCCTGTTACATGCTGGTAGAAAAAAGCAAGGCCCTCTTACTTAACCTCCTACCTCAGAGGAAGGCTTGTAAGTTGTGGTCCCCAAAAAGAGAGGGAAGAGAATGTCATATCCTCACCTTCCTTCACTAGGCTGGCTAGCAGGAAAATGGGTCACTCCTCCAGCTCCAGAAAATTCCATCTTCTGCTACTAGTCTGAGTAGAGAGAGGTTCTTCCCTGCTCTGGCACATCATCCTACCTCATCCATCACTTTCCTGATGCCTTGACTAGGATGACCAGAGTGCCTTCTCTACTTATGAATGATAGGTTAAGTCCCTTCCTGACTTTGAACCTCAGTTTCCTCAGTTTGTAAAATGGGAGAAGGGATTCTGTAATCCCCAGACTCTCTTCTATAATCACCAGACTATCAGTTAGGTAGTATAATAAATAAAACCCTATACCTAGACTTAACAAGATCTGAGTTCAGATCTGAACTCAGATACTTCTGGTTGCATAACCACTTAACCTCCATCTGCCTCATTTTTCTCATCTGCAAAGTGGGAATTCTAAGAGCATCTCCCTTCAGGGTTATTTGGGAAGATAAAATGAGAGAATATTTGTAAAGTGTGCTGCAAATTTTAACATGCTATGTAAATGTCAGTAGTTATTAAATCCTAGGAGTGTGATTATGAGGAAGCCCAGTTTCCAGTGGTGGGTGGCAGAACCACTTTGAATATCCAGGCCAAAAAGGAAACAGAGAAAATTGTCTCATGGAAAACTTATGTTCCTTTCCCCCAGGATCACCCAGTGAGGCTGAGCTTTCGAATCGAAGTGGACAGGAAGGAGCTGATCATACACCTGGAGAAAAATGAGTAAGTGACCCAGGCATGCATTGATTCCAAATGATCAGAGCATAGTGACAGCTCATGGAGGAATGGGGACAGAGAACTTGGAAATGCCATTTCATTCTCCAATCTGGAGGTTGGTCTTGGGTCCTTCTGATTGATAGGAGAGTTTTGATCTTGGGAATGAACAACGAATTCATGACTATATCATTCATTTGTAACATTTAGGTGGCATTGAGGGGACTGATTTTGCTTGGTTTGATTTTTGACTTCTCTTGATCTAGTATGTTGGAAAATTCCCTTAGTTGCCTTTTGCAGGCTTCTGAAATATCTAAGGAGAATAACACACAGATGGAGAGAAAGTGTCCACCATGAGAAAACTCCTTTCCATTTTTGATTTGATTTGATTTGCTATTTTAATTTGGGGGCAGGTCATCGCTTACAAAAATCTACATTTTATTGATAATAGGGCTCTAAGGTTCACAAAACACTTTATAAATATTAGCTCATTTGATCCTGAAAACAACTATGGGAAGAAAGTGCCATTATTTTCCCAAGTTACACATGAGGAAACTGAGGCAGGCAGCAATTAAGTGACTTGCCCAAGTTCACAAACCTAGTAAAATCATGAAGTGGGATTAGAATTCAGAGCTTTACAAAATGGTCTAACACTTATTGGGGGCAAGGGAAGAGAGGAAATGCCAGCAGAAAAAAAAATGATCAATGAGAAAACAGTTTTGATGGTTTGGTCATATCATATAACTGTGAGCCCATCCCTTCAGCATTTGTATGTTTTTAAATTATATACTTTTATTACTAAACTAAGAATTTTATGCCTTACAAGGCATATGTAAACACTGAAGCTAGAAAAGTCTGAGATAAAGATAAAATACTATTTGATATTTTATTTTACAAATATTTTATAAATTTTATAATAATATTTAATATGTTACAATAAATAATTTTCCTCTTACTAAAATGTTATTAATGACAATATGTTTGGTGACAGATAATATTTAGTTTTGCTGTGGACAAATCAGTATTTCTCTGAGCCCGTAGTGGTACAGTGGATAGATCCCTGAACTCATAGTCAGGAAGACCTGAGTTCAAATTCAGCTTTAGATGCTTACTACCTGTGTGACCTTAGGCAAGTCATTTAACCTCTAGCTGTCTCAGTTTCTTCAACTGCAAAATAACACCCACCTGTCAAAGTTGTTGTAAGGATCAGAGAAGTCAAAATTTGTTAAAGAGTTTACTTTGTATGGTACTAGAAATAATTGCTTAGTCCCTTCTGCCTTCAGAGTCTATTTCTTTGTGCTTACATCCTGGGGGGGTTGATATTTCAGTGTTAGGGCACGATAGAAATGTTGGTTCTTATTACAAGTCAAATGAGTCTTCTGAGTCTTTGGTTCATTCACAGGTGGAATGGCAGAATTGGTAGTGGGCTTTTCCAGTGATAGATCTTTCTTCCTACTTCAAACTTCTTTCTCAAAAACTAGGTGAACATTATCAGGCCTCTTCAGTAGTTCACTTTTAATAGATAACTAAAACTCTAAGAGGATTTTTTTGGTCTAGTTTGTTTTCTAAGAGATAGAAGATATCATTTTCTGGAATGCCTCAGTGGAAGGTCTGAGGTTCAGTTTTAGGCCTGGTGAAGATCCTCAGAGATTATGTCTTCCAACCTATTTTTTTTTCAGAAGAGAAAACAGAGGGTCAGAGATCTGATTTGAGTAAAGTCCCATAGTTGGGATTTGAATATAGAAATCCTTGTTCTTTTATTCCAAGCCAGCACTTTAATCTCAATATCCCCCATAAAAGATGATATAGAACCTGAGCATGCCTCAGTAAATCTGACTGGCATTCCATTTGGAGTTCATCCATCCAGGGAGCCATTTATAAGCATTTTTTAAATGTTTATTTATTTAAGGCAGTAGGGTTAAGTGACTTGCCCAAGGTCACACAGCTAGGCAATTATTAAGCGTTTGAGGTTGGATTTGAACTCAGGTCCTCCTGATTCCAGGGCTTGTGCTCTATCCACTGTGCCACCTAGCTGCCCCCATCTAAAAGCATTTTTAAAAGAATTTACCATGGGTTGAGTGCTGTGATAAAAGCTGGAGATATCAAGAAAAGGTAAAGACATTCTCTCCCCTCCAGGAGATTATATTGTAATGGAAGAACACATGTGTAGATAAATGAATATATCCAATTTGCTTTTCTGCCTGAATTTTCCACCTGCAAAGAAGAGGGAAAACCCAGTAGTTGCTGGAGGGAACATCCAATAGAATAAAATCATCTATCCATTAGAGTCTTTGGTTCTCTGAATTAGCAAATCGAGCAAATTGAATCATAAGAGCTAAAATGGGTGAGAACAGAACACCTTCAAGTAGGGAAATGACCCAACAACTCAGTCTCCTTTCTAGGGTACCTGAGATTTTAACAAGAGATTCGGCTAGAGCTTGAGTCATCCTTAAAGGACGACTAGTCCGACTTCTTCATTTGACAAATAAGAGTTTAAATAACTTGACCAAAGTGACTGAGATAGTTAGCAGTGCCAGCAGGATTTGTACCCAAGTTCCTAGTCGCTAGGCCCTTTTCACTATATCCAGCTGCCTCCCACAGGAATGATTTAATAACAATATGAGGGGCAGCTAGGTGGCGCAGTGGATAGAACACTGCCCCTGGAGTCAGGAGGACCTGAGTTCGGATCCAGCCTCGGACACTTAATAATTGCCTAGCTGTGTGGCCTTGGTCAAGTCACTTAACCCCATTGCCTTAAATAAAAAATTTTTCTTAAATTAAAAATAATATAACAATATGAGTCTTTCTCAAGGAAGGAGATTTTCATTTCTTTTGTCAACTTTCTCAATTTGCTGATTGCAAGTTGACACCTCAGAATTGTTTTTATATGTATTCCTCTTATTATTACTGATTTGGAGCATTCTTTCATATGACTGGGAATCGTTTTCAATTAGTTTACAAATTAGACATAAGCTTTGACTACTTATCTCTTGGGGAATGGTATTTAGTCTTTCATACCTTTTCTTATTGTCTCTATATCTTGGATATAAGACCTTTATCAAAGATATATGATACAATGATATTTTTTCCAGTTGATTTGTTTCCCTTCTTATTCTAATTACATAAATTCTGTTCCTGCAAAGGCTTTTGATATTGAGTAATCTGAATGTTATATTTTATAATTGCCTCATCCCTTGTTTCATTAAATTGTGTTGTCTTATTATTCTGCTCTGAGTTTTTGAAATCATGCTCAAAGTCCCTGAGGTTAATTAGTAACATTTCCTTTCAACCAAGATGGTGCTCTCTTCTGGTGTTAAATGAGAAGACTTCAGGTTATCTTAGATATCACCATGAAAACAATGGGATTAGTTATCAGTAAAATGGTGATTTTATTTTTTTTTTTGTCTTTGACTAACTAGTCCCTAGAACATTGTCTGGTTCATAGAAATAAAGATAGGGACAAGAACTGTGATTTTAGCAATGCTGGGAAGTCCAGGGAGAGCAAACATCCTTTGCAAAACTCATGGAGCTGTCCAGCATGTGGAGGAGGTAAGTGACTAGTTCAGTGTCACAGGACAGAGAAGGACTTGAACTCAGGTCCTGCTACCTGTGAACCTGGTTCTGCTGCTCTGCTACCTGGCTCATAATAGCTGCTTAACAAATGATGATTGGTTGATGGATGAAATTGATGGTTACTATTCCTATTAACTCTCTTTACAATTAGGAATCCACTTTGGCTTTGTTTTGTTGTGATGTGGATGGTTCATGTTAGACATCATGTATTATCTAGTTCCTGCTTTCCTGGCCTGCTGGTGGTCTTTGACCTCCAGGCCAGAGTCTGACTGACGTGACCCAGAAATCTTGGGGAATAAATTTCATTCTTGCTGTGTAACAGTCTTTATTTGGAAATGTCATCCCTCTCAGGCATTGCAGTTTTAAGCAAAATCTTGCATGAGTATCCACTATAATTCCCATTTGAATATGATCCTGGTAACTGAGGCTGCTTTTTGGGATAACTTCTAGCTTATAGCAAAAGTAGAGGGAAGGTTTGGGGTAATCTCAAGTAATGCTGAGCCATTGAAACTATGATTTAGCTAATTGTGCTCTAGAAGACTTCAATGTGCAGCCTCTCATGAGGCTGTGGGGGCAGTCTTGTCCAACTTGGACCTCAGGGCATACCTAGGAGTGTCAAGGGAGGTCACTTGGGACTTGATGTCAGCCAGAATTGCAAGCAATGAGAACTGTACCCAAGTGATGAACTGCCTGAGGGGGAAGGAGGTGGGATGTCTTCCCCACTTGCCTCCTACTTCTCCATTGAAGATCTTAAGCCTGTAGCACAATGTTTCTTAGTAGGGAGCCTTGTTCAGATGTGGTTAGCAATGGATTGTGTTCAAGTGACTTATTCTAAAGTTCAGGGATTTGGTATTTTAGTATCAGAGTAAATGCCAAGGGCTTGGGAAGAATGATTAAGGCAGGGGCGGCTAGGTGGCATAGTGCATAAAGCACCAGCCCTGGAGTCAGGAGTACCTGGGTTCAAATCCAGTCTCAGACACTTAGTAATTACCTAGCTGTGTGGCCTTGGGCAAGCCACTTAACCCTGTTTGCCTTGAAAAAACCTAAAAAAAAAAGAGAGAGAATGATTAAGGCACACAGAATGGAGCAATGGACAGAGTACTACCTTCGGAGAGCTCTTAGATCTGAATTCCAATCTCTCCCTTATTATTTGCCTTGACCTTGGGCTAATCAGTTCCCCTCTCTGATATCATTGTCCTCTGCATTAGAAAGAGGGACTGGACTACAAGATTTCTAAGGCCTTTTCTAGTTCTCATTTCTATGGTACCAAGAAAATTTAATTTCAAGTGTCCTCTAAGATAAAAGGATCCTTATTTCCTTTCATTGCCATGAGCTGTAAGGAGGAATTTCCTAGTAGAGCCCTGGTCAGCTCCTTCTGCCAAAGTTTTCTTAGTGTGAAAAATGGTCTTTTTTAATTCTTATTTGCCCAGATTTTCTTTCCTCCCTAAGACTTAAATTCCTGTGAACTTAAAGGGTTGTCTTGCTTCTTCCAAGTTATTTGTGTTACATAGACTTGTAGAAAGGTCAAGGTGGCATATGGTTTTGAAGAAGTCTTTTTTTCTTATTTGTGCATAAATGAGAGATCCTCAAGATGAAGACTTACCACCTTCTGGAAAGAACACATGTCAGGGCTCCAAATCTGGAATATTGAAGCCCCAAGGAGACATCCAAAGAAAGGGTATTTCATAGGAGAACAGCTTTTCATCTCTCCTTGCAGCCTTGGTTGCTAGTCACTTCTTGGGTCCTGTGATTTCTCCTTCAATCCATGCTAAGGGAACAATATTCCTTTTCTAAACTTTGCATAGAATTGGAGGTGCATGTTCTAGAGGACATGGTAATTGTAGGGGAAAGGGGGACCAGATTTAGAAGCAGAAAGAAGCTTAAGCCATAGCTCTGCCTGGGACACCCAGCAATCTTTTCACCTCACTGGGCCTCTGTTGCCTTTTCTATAAATTAGATAGTGGCAGGGGAGGGACTCTGGATTAAATCATCTCCATTGTTCTTTCCATTTCTTAATAGATGATCCTTTTATCCTTGAGGGTTTTCTGAAGGGAGTTAGTGACAGCTTAGATGCAAATGCATGAATTTGACATTTGAGTCCAAATATTTTCCTTTAATCCTTTACAATTTTCTTCCCATTCTGGTGACAAAATCATCAAAATCACAGAAACTTAGAACTAGAAGGGCTCCATCTGGTCCAACCCACACTCAGCAGTCATTATCTAGCCTTTGCTTAAAGGCAGCAGTGAGGGGGATACCACCCAAGGGAGATTATTCTCGCCTTTCTGTGGGTGTGTCAGGGGATTCCTGATCTCTTGGAGGTGGTTAACCATGGAGTTGGTAAAACACTATGCCTTCTTTATTTTAAATCTTAATAGTATTTCATTTTTTTCCAATTATAAGTAAAGATAATTTTCAACATTCATTTTTGTAAAATTATGAGTTCCAATGTTTTCTCCCTCATTCCTTCCCTTCTTCTTCCCTCTCCAGACAGTAAGCAAACTGATAGAGGTTATTCATGCACGTCATCTTACACAGATTTCCTTATTAGTCATGTTTTAAATGAAGAATCAGAAAAGAGGGAAAAGGTATAAGTAAGAAAAAGCAAAAAAATAAATTTAAACAAGTGAAAATAGTCTGTATTCAGACTCCTTTAGTTCTTTCTCTTCATGTGGTCGTTTTTTTCCATCATGAGTCCTTGAATTCTCTTAGAGTTGATCATTATACAATGTTGCTGTTAGCTGTTCTGCTCACTTTACTTTCTGTCAATGCTTAGAAATCTTTCCAGGTTTTTCTGAAATCTGTCTGCTCATCATTTCTAATAAAACAGTAATACTCTGTCTTATTCATATACCATCATTTGTTCAACTACTCCCCAATTGAGGGGCACCCCCTCAGTTTCCAATTTTTTGCCACCACAAAAAGAACTGCTATGATTATTTTTGTGCCTGTGAGTCATTTTTCCTTTTTTATGATCTCTTTGGAGTATACAGACCTAGTAATCACTGTGCCTTCTGGGCCACTAGGGATCTCAGCACAAGGGATCTCATCTGTCAATTCTCCAAAGAGGATTCACTCTGATGATGATGATGGTGATAGTCATTATTATTATTATTATTATTATTTCTAACCTGATCAGTCTAGATAACTCTCAATGAAGTGTGCCCCCTCTCACGGGGCAAGTTGGCACTTCCTTTGCAATTTATACTTTGAGAAAGTTTCCTGGGCTATGGAAGCAATTTTCCCAGGATCACTCTACCTGTATGTGTTAAGACAGACTGGAAGTCATTTTGACTCTGAAGCCAGCTCTCTCTTCATTACAATGACTAGTATAAGATATATATATATATATATATATATATATATATATATGTATATATATATATATATAGAGAGAGAGAGAGAGAGAGAGAGAGAGAGAGAGAGAGAGAGAGGGTCATTTGAAAAGCAGATGAATTTTACATAGATCATTTCATTTCATCTTCATGCACTGTTATTTGCTATTATTATCCCCATTTTGCACATGAGGAACCTGAGGCACAGTGACTTGCCCAGAGTTATCCAATTCCTAAGTGCCTGTGGTAGGACTGAACCCCATCTTGCTGCCTCTAAATCCAGTCCCTTCTCCACTGCCCCCACCTGAAGATACTGGAGTCTTTCCTCTCATATTTTCATATTTTGTAACTAGCAAGTAAGACTCAAATCATCCCTCATCTTGCTTCATCACTGTCCTATGTCCTTTTACAGCCCCACCTATGCTTGTATACATTTTGGGGGTCATTTTTTTGCATTTGAACCATTATTGGAGATACCCTGCTGTCCACTTATGCTCTCCATGCATCTCTTTATTACCCTTTGCATCAGCCGAGATTTAAATTCTTCTGATATTATGGTGGTCCATGAGACACAGTCAGATGGCATTGCCATGAACATATTGGTATTAAAAGGATGGCACATTTTCTATCAGGGAGCTTTTGAAAAGCATGAAAAATAATGTCTAGTTGTCCCAGATTTAATCCGGCCCTCTGTTCTCCCAACACTCAATTCTGTGCCCATCTCACTGCTCATTCGCAGTGACTGGCCAAGACATATGTGCCAGTGGAGCAACTTAGTAGGCTGCCCATTCATCTACATGTCATCATCTGGCCAAACTTCATTCTTTTCTCTACCACCATCTTTAAATACTCCACTGGAGAGTGGAGATGATTCTGAATTCTCCAAGTCTCTGTAAGGGCAGTCAAGTTTGAGCACAGGCTTAACGATAAACTAAGGACCTGACTTGGACCCTGCTGCTGTACTCATAGCAAGCTGGGGTTTGGAAACATCTCTCTGGATATCCTCCTCTATCTCTTCCCAGCTGTCAAAAGTCAATATTCTGTTATTCATAGGAGAAATTATCCCCCTCAGATCATTAGAATGGCAAAACTGTAGACTTTTTAAAAATGCATATAATTTAAAAATTACAAACCTGGCTTTGTTCTTGCAATTGAGACAACAGAAATAGCTCCAAACATAAAATGAATATTTTCTGTAAGTCTTTTCTCCCAAAATAATGGTGGTACATTATAATGATTCATTCTAAGAGGCATCCAATTCAATACCTAGGATTAACATTCTGGCCAAGTTTCAGAGGAAGAAGATGCATTAGGGTGACATGGAAAGAGTACTGGTTTTTGTATTCAGAGGATCTGGGTTCAAATTCCACTCTCCTATTTATCACTTGTGTGATCTTGGACAAGTCACTTCCTCCTCTAGGGTTCTATTTACTTATAATTTGAGAGTATGATATCTAGTAATTACATGGCCCTTTAAGACTTGTTGAATGAAATGTATTGAGATAGATCTTTACAAAACAACCCTGTAGACTATCATTATCCATTTTACAGATGAAAGAACTGAAGCTGAGAAGCTAAGATATATACCTGGGTCACATAGCTAATAAATGTCCAAGGGCAGATTTGAACATAGATCTTCCTGATGTTATTCTGGGTCCTCCCCATTGTACTAACTCAGTGCCATTAAGTTTAGGCACACAAGGTCAGAAGTCTCTTCCAGCTTTGAATCTTTGGTTCTTGTACTTTACTACTGAGTATGGGAACAAAATTTTACTAGTCCTAGGTAATTATTCTCTCTTATCAAGGAAGGGCCTTGGGGGGGTCAAAGGATTCTTGAGTTTGAAAGCATCATATTCTTTAATAATGTGTAGAGGTTAAGTGACCCAAGATCACATTGCCAGTATGTGTCAAAGGCAGGGTTTGAACCTAGGTCTGTCCTGCTCTGAGGCCTACTCTCTGTTCCTTGTGCCATGCTGTCTCACCCGCACCACCAGGGCCATCACCACCATCATCATCATCACTACCACCATCATCGGCATCAGCATCATAGCTAATATGTATATATAGAGATCTAAAATCTGCAAACTGCTTTACCAATATTTTATTTCATTATTATTATTAGTAGTAGTAGTAGTAGTATATTTTCCCCATTTTACAGATGAGAAAACTGAGACACAGAAGTTCACTCAAGATCAACTCAAGTGTTGTGATTTCCTAACCCAAATAAATCCTATCATAGAGTAGATTTAATCCCTACAGTTTGTATTATATTTCATTCAGTTGGTCCAGTGCTTAATGTAATTAAAGTAGGGGTTTGATATGTGCCTGCTGTCTTATTGTGACAAAACTTAATGATTCTCCTCCAACAAGTACCCAATCTCCCTTCTATCTGGGAGGGTCCTAATTAAACTCATTGTGAATTCAGTCTGTATGTACTCATCCCATTTTTTTCTAGAATGATTTTATTTATTTTGAGTTTTTTGAGTTTTACTATTTTCCCCTATTTTTGCTTCCCTCCCCCACCCCCACAGAAGGCAGTCTGTTAGTCTTTACATTATTTCCATGTATACACACATCCATGTTTGGATACATGTATACATACATATTATACATTGATCTAAGTTGAATGTGATAAGAGAGAAATCATACCCTTAAAGATGAAAAATAAAGTATAAGAGAGAGCAAAAATACATAATGAGATAACGGGTTTTTTTTCTCTCCGAAATTGAAGGTAATAGTCTTTGGTCTTTGTTCAAACTCCACAGTTCTTTCTCTGGATACAGATGGCATTCTCCATCACAGATATCCCAGGATTGTCCCAGATTGTTGCACTGATGGAATGAGCAAGTCCATCAAGGTTGATCATCACCCTCATGTTGCTGTTAGCATGTACAATGTTTTTTCTGGTTCTGCTCATCTCACTCAGCATCTGTTCATGCAAGTCCTTCCAGACTTCCCTGAATTCCCATCCCTCCTGGTTTCTAATAGAATAATAGTGGTCCATGACATACATACACCATAGCTTGCTAAGCCATTCCCCAATTAAAGGACATTTACTTGATTTCCAATTCTTTGCCACCACAAACAGGGCTGCTATGAATATTTTTTGTACAAGTGATGTTTTTACCCTTTTTCATCATCTCTTCAGGGTATAGACGCAGTAGTGGTATTGCTGGATCAAATGGGATGCACATTTTTGTTGCCCTTTGGGCATAATTCCAGAATGCTCTCCAGAAAGGTTGGATGAGTTCACAACTCCACCAACAATATATTAGTGTACCAAATTTTCCACATCCCTTCCAATATTGATCATTTTCCTTTCTGGCAATATTGACCAGTCTGAGAGGTGTGAGGTGGTACCTCAGAGGGCATCCCATTTTCAAATTTCTATCCCCAATGTTTGGGAAATAGTAAATTCTCAGTAATGTCTTCTTGATTAATGAATTCAGATCTTAGAAGTTTCTTTAAGAAAAATGAGAGAGATACATCTAATCATTAATGTCAGACAAGACATACAATAGAGAAACACTGAAACAATAGAGGATCACCAAAACCATTGCTGACATGGAGGATGTCTATGCAAGGTGCCAGTGAAAGAGAGATTTCCTATGGTTGTTAAGGGGCTGCAGATGCTCTGGATAGGAGACAAGCCTAGAGGACTACATCAGCCAAAAAGGTCTGAAACAAATATTATTGAGCAGCAAATTTGGAGTAAAATCCTGCCTACTCTGAAAAGGATCATTTCCTCTTTCTTTCTTTCTTTCTTTCTTTCTTTCTTTCTTTCTTTCTTTCTTTCTTTCTTTTTACACATTACTAAAACATTCTTATTAAGAGTAAACATAATATCCCCTCCCCCACAAAAATATAAAACCTCATGAGAGATATAGTAAAAGAAAGAGAAAAAATGTGTTTCAGTCTCTGTTCTGGAACCATCAGCTCTGTCTCGGGTGGATCACATTCTTTATCATAAGTCCATCACAGAAGTTACTTCCATATTTTTCCACAGTTGCTGTTGCTGATTGTAATTCCCTCCACCCATTCCTCCCCACTGTCATCTATTATATTTTCTTTCTCCTTTCACTCTGTCCCTCTTCTAAAATATGCTGTAGGATAACTGAGTGGTGCAGCAGACAGAGCACTGACCCTGGGTCCAAGAGGCCCCAAGAGCACATACCACCCCAGAGACCCAGCAACCACCCGGCCCCGTGGTCCTGGACAGGCCACCCAATCCCAAGCTTGCAAAAAGTAAAAAAGAAAATGTGTTATAGCTGACTGTTTTCTCCTATGATCTACCCTCTCCTCTATCATCCACATCGTCCCCCTTTGCCCTGTCCCCCTTCTCTCCTTTTTTCTCTAGATAGATGTCTATACCCTATTGAGTGTGTATGCTGTTTCCTCTCTGAGCCATTTCTGATGAGTGATGAAAAAGATCATTTCCAAGCAGAAAAGGTAAATGGAGGCAAGTTGCAGTCTTGTAATTTTTTTAAGGGAATGAGATCATTATATTTTATTTTTTGATAATAATGTTGATAGTTTTCTAAAAGACAAGAGTTATCAGGGCTTCCTGATACTATCTTTACAGATAGCTATCTAAAAAATCTGGTGTTGGGGCAGCTGGATGATGCAGTAGATAGAACACCGGCCCTGGAGATAGGAGGGTCTGAGTTCAAATCCAGTCTCAGACATTTAATAATTGCCTAGCTGTGTGACTTTGGGCAAGTTACTTAACCCCATTGCCTTGGGAAAACCCTCAAAAATCTGTTGTTATTACTACCTCTGTATATCCTCAAAAAAAAAAACAAACCCCTAACATCTGACCCAGATGCCTCCTTTTGCATCTCTAGAACATTATATGACTCCAAAATATCAGTGGGCTTTATTCTTCTCCAGTATCCTCCTGCCTTTATATAGGACATAGTAGGAAGCAACTTGAAGGGATGAGTTTATTTTTCATTTTGTTTCTGCACAACCAACACGTGGGAAGTGCCCATGTATAACCTAAAGCATCACCAGTGATTTCTGGGGGCTCTGGTGACTTATGGGCCCAGTTCACTTTCTCAGAACAGCTGAAGTCCCTTCCATTTCAGCCCAGAGGACCTGTTGCCAACTTTTTCATTTTCTCTTAATATTGAGAAACTTTCCTCCTGCTTCCCCAGTCCCCTACGTCATTGGTTGAGGGTGATGCATCCTGATAAACCCCAATGTCATCAAAGAGGTCCGGAAGTTATTCCCCTGAGATGGTTGTTTGCTGTTTCCTTGAAGTAGAGCCTCAGTGAAGAGCAATGTTCAGAAAGTCATGTTAGCAGAGCTGGCTTCTTTCCGTAATATATCCTCAGACCCAAAGGATTGTGGTTTGTTATTGTGTTAGAAATTAGAAAACAGCTTTTGAAACTTTCTGAAAAGAATCAGTTGTCAAAGAGGAAACATTAAAAAAAAAATACCCCAGAATGGGAATCAGCACACTTTGGTCCTCATCTCAGCTCTGTCCCCCTAGGGAACCTAAGCAAGGCACTTTATCTTTACCTCTGCACCTCAATTTCCCCATCTGTACAAGATGAATATTATAGGATTGTTTTTTGTGTGTTATGGTTTCTTTTGACAGTTTGGTGAAGCTTGTGGACCCCTTGTCAGAACTACATCTTTAAATGCATGAAACAAAACATCATATTAGAAAGGAAAAATTATGTTAAAATATGATTATCAAAATATTTTTAAAAGCAAAAACAAGTTCATGAATATGAGGTTAAGCACCGCTGTTCTAAAGGATGTCTAAGGGCCTTTCCAGCTTTTTTTTTTTAGTTTTTTCAAGGCAATGGGGTTAAGTGACTTGCCCAAGGCCACACAGGTAATTAAGTGTCTGAGGACAGATTTGAACTCAGGTACTCCTGACTCCAGGGCTGGTGCTTTATCTACTGTGCCACCTAGCCACCCCACCTTTCCAGCTTTAAAAAACAAAATCAAACAATCCAAAATGTAAATGCCACAAGTATTAAGATTTTACTAGATGATTGTAGGGTCCCTTACGACTCTTTCCTTAGGAACTTTACAAGTTTTTTCCCTTAAATCTTCCCAGTGTCTTATGTATGCATGGAAGTTGCTAACTAATAGACTTGAACTGCTTCTCTAGGAACTATTTAGCAAAATCTACCTCTTTCGTTTTGGCCCTGAGTCATGCAGAATTCATTCTCTCTCTCTCTCTCTCTCTCTCTCTCTCTCTCTCTCTCTCTCTCTCTCTCTCTCTCTCTCTCTCTCTTTCCTTAATTGAAGTGTCTTTTAAAGTTAGAAGCATAACAATAATAATCAGGGTGATGATGATGATGATAGCTGGCATTTCTAAAGAATTTTAAGGTTCACAAAGCACTTTACCAATATTAACTTCTCTTCACAACCATTTTCAGAAGTGGATGCTGTTATCATCCCCATTTTACAGAGGAGGCAAATAGAGGCTAAGTTACTTGCCCAGGGTCCCACAGCTAGGAAGTGATGGAAGTGAGATTTGCACTCAAGTGAGCCTGACTCCAGGGACAGCTCTCTATCTGTTGTGCTCCTCAGCCACCCCACAACAGACATGGGCTTTCTAACGACAGGTTTGTCCTCAGTCCTCTGGTTGACTTGGATGACAAATGATAGTTGTCATTTGAAAGTCATTGAAGCATTCAAGATCATAGTTCATAGTTTTCGTGTTAGAAGAGACCTTAGCTCATTCAGAACAATAGCCACATCTTATGGAGGAGGATACAGAGGATCTGAGATGGAAAAGACTTGCCCAGGGTCATCCAGGATAAGATGGGGAGGTCCTTCCTTCCCCTCCAGAATCCAGTCACATTACAGACTAACTTCTTCTTGTCTCAACAATAGGATGGAGAGATGGATCCTGTATCTACCTGGATGCAAGGAGCTGGATCAGGGTGGACTCTGATACTTCCAGATCCCCCCCCCCCCTGCAATTGCCTCTCATTTCTTCTACATATAAACACCTATCTGGACAAGAGCTTCCCAGTGAAGGTGAATGGGCAGAAATGATCTCGGCTTTGCCTTTATATCCTCAGCCTGGAGCCTTGGAACATAAAAGCTGGAGACAGAACTCCCTCCACCCCACCCCATTCCCCACCCCATGCCCAGGGCTTACCTGTGCTACAAGCTGCCCAGTGAGGTCTGTAATAGTTTGACTAAAGGCCCAGAGGTCAGAGTTAGCCAGTACTGAATTGAAGTGTGCTAAAGGGAAACAAAGGCAGGATCAGTCACTCTCCTTCATGGAGATCTTGGAATCCCCTCTTTGAAGCATCAAAGTGTGCTCATTCCCATGCTCATTCACAAGCCCCATTCCCTACCTCCTGAAATCCTTCCTACCTTGGAGAAGCATGCATTTGGAGAGTCTGGTCTGCCTAGAAACTTTGATATTTGTTCATTTTCCTGATGGTTGTTTGGACACGTATCCTTCTGCCGTGGAATACGAGACTCTGTCAATGTGCAGTGGATGCAGTCATGGGAATAGTTTAGAGGCCAGCAGTCCCCTGCCATTGCCAAAGAAAAGACTTGGTCAGGTTTGTTAACAAATTGACATACTTGTCTTTGGTCATTGGCATGAAACCTTTGTCAGGGGAGCTAGTGAAAACAAACAGCCTTGTGAAAAGAGCCAATGGGACTTCCCAGAACTGAGCTACAATTAAAAAGCAAGGCTGAGATTTTCCCCGAAAGACCCGAGCCAGTGGGAGACCCGAGCCAGTGGGCCTGACAGTCTTCATCTGGAAACTTCAGCCGGCAGCTCCTCTCTGAGGACAGGGAACGTAAAGGGATTTTGCCTAGCTCACACGACCAGCTGGGATGCTGACCCAGAACCCTGACTGAAAGTTCTGTGTTCTTTGGGTTTCTGTTTGCGGGTGGGGGGGGGGGTTGGCAGGGTAATAGGGTTAAGGGGCTTGCCCAAGGTCACACAGCTAAGCAAGTATTAAGTGTCTGAGGTCAGATTTGAACTCAGGTCTTCCTGACTCCAGGGTCAGTACTCTATCCACTGCACCACCTAGCTGCCCCTATTTGTTTTATTTTTTAAGTGGAGAGCACAGAGCAGAAATCTAGAATCTCCATGATATAAGAGATGCCATACATATTTTGTCTGGTCCATACCTGAAAGCCATTCTCTGCATAACATACTCAACCTCCAGGCTTTACTAAATTCCCATTTAGTGAGAGGCAGCCCAGCCCCTTCCAAGACATCTTCCATCTTTACTGGTCAATCAAACTCCTCAGCCATGTGGGAGTAGGCAGGATATTCTTATGAGACCTATAACCAATGGGTTAGGCAAAGGTAGCAAACTAAGGGTAGCAAAGAGATGTCGGTCAAAGTGGGCAGAGACCTGCCTTAGATTGTGGGTCACCTTTAGGACTGATAGTGATTCTTCACTTATGATGCATGTGGTCCTCTGCAAGGGCCTTGGACACTCACTTAGAAGATGACACCATCTCAAGGAACTTGTAATCTCATGACAAAAATTTTGTGATGAATCCCCCTTCCAAAAAATGTTCGTTCTCTTATTGCCCCGAGAAAACAATGTTCTCAGCTTCCAAGACAGCAGGAAACACCTTTAAAAAAGAACATATATCATGTGCCATGTGCTGCTAGTAACTTGTAGATTGATGACTCATGTCCAGAAAAGACAATATTTCCTAGATCTTCTTCATACCAACTCCAGGCTCATAAAATGGTTTTTAACTCTGAGAACCCTTCTGATCAAAGTCCCTCTAGCACAATAAGACAGGACAGACATGATTAAGAAAATAAGCAATTTATCATATACCAGAAACCAAGTCAGACATTCATTCCCAAGTGCATCATGCAAAAACAGATGACTCAGGGAGGTGTGTATTTTGGCCTTGGAGCTGAGTCTAGCTACATTTCTTTTTTCACATTTTTTCCTTTCAATTAAAACAAAATTGATCACATTTTATTCCATGAGCATCCTCAGGGGTCAGGGGTCTGATTGCTATGGCCACAGGGGTCTTGGTGTGTTTGCTGCATTGCAAAGTCACTCATTCTCTCCTTGATCCCAGACGAGGCCTGACAAAGAAGTCTCATGTGTAAGCAGGAAGTCTGGCAGAATCAATACAATCCTATCTGCACAACTAGAAGAGAAAATCAGTATTGCATTAGCACACCCAGCGCTGGGGCAGTGGAGTCGGGGTCCTCTACAAAACACAGTAGATTATCGTTTCTGTTTTTCACAGTTCATCTATCATCCCTGTCTCTTTTTTCAAAGACAACATAGTATACTGGATAGAACATTGAACTTGGAATGAGGAAGACCTGGGTTGAACACTAGGTGTAAATCACCTCATCACTCTGTGCCTCAGTTTCTTCATCTGTAAAATGAGAGAGTTATTTTGAATGGTTCAATTCTAAAATCCTTTCCAGATCTAAACCATGATCAAAAGTTTGAAAATATATTAGAAAGAAGAAATTATAAAGAAGAAATATTAACTCCAAAGTTTGAATTCAAAAGTCAGTGCAGTGTAGGGTTTTAGATTTTATTTTTGCCTTTGGTTTCAGCTTGAGGGGACTTCTCACAAATACCTTAAAACAATGCAAATAAATCCATTTACTCTCTCACAGGAGTCAAAAAAGGTTTGGATTTAGGCTTCATTAATTAGGAAGGATTGAGTGTCCATTCCTTCTATTGTTTTTATTGTTACATATTCAGCAACATTATTATGTCCTGTCATAGAAAAAATAAAGTTATTCAAGCAAAGTTTAGAAACTGTTTTATGACTCTTGTCCTCAGATTTTTGCCTGGTCACAGGATACCTTGGCAGTGAATGCCTTAATATTCAGCTTGCCTGGTATAGTCATTTAAATTATATCCACAGGATCCCTTTTGTAGGGAGGCCAGGAGGGTTATCTGAGCAAGAGAAAAACACAGATACTCACCAAACTTATCCCCAAGCATTTCTTTATTAAACACTTATGCACAAAACAATGGGAATATAAATACTAGCTCTCATCATCATCATCACCATCAGCATCAGCATTATCATCACCATCATGGTCATCATGATCATCCCCAACATATCAACATCATCGCTATACAGGCTTGAAAAACAAGATGGTACAAAAAGAGAATAAATAAATATTAAAATATCTTAAAAAATAAAAAAAATAAAAGCTATCAATAAAAAGTATTTATAAAACTCAAAAAAAAAAAAAGATGGTCCCTACTTTCAGGTAGCATACATTCTGTTATAGGATAAGTGGTATAACAGACACGGCTAGGCCTGTGGTTGGGAAGACATGAGTTCAAATCGTACCTCACACTTCCTGAGTATGTTATTCCAGGCAAGTTACTTTTTATTTGCCTCAGTTTCCTCAACTGTAAAATGGGGATAATAATAATACCTGCTTCTCAGGATTGTTTTGAGGAGCAAGTGATAGAATATTTGTGTCCTGACATCTAAAAGGTCCTTAATAAATGTTGTTTCCTACCTGTTGGGCAATGAAACGCATTGGAAACCTTCAGGGGAAGCTGTTTGAACTTCCTGAGAAAAGTAAAAAAATCTTCTACTAGTTCTTTCTTATTCTCTAAGCCTAAAGGAGGCTGCTCCAGACAGGCACCTTTCTCTTTGCTCTAGAAACCTCTGTAGTCTCCATGTGACTTTTCCCCTACATTTACTTGTGGGCTGGTTGGATATTTGGGGAAAGGCGCTCTGCTGTTTCCTGAGAGGGATTATTCTCATTTGATTTTTAAAAGATGACGCTTTTGATTGAATGATGACCTTTCATCAATCATCATTCAGTATCACATGATCACTTGATTTGGGGTCCAAGATTTGAGACATCAGAGGGAGCAAAAAGTTCATCCCAAAGAACCAGAACTTTGTAAGTACAAATGCAGAAATGTTGGAAGCCAGGCATCTGCTTCCCTTTCATGAATCTTCTGCTCCATATTTTCATTTTTATCCTTTACCCCAAGAGTCCCATTTTTCTAAATGGGAAGCAGAGATGGAAATAAACTTCCTGGTTGTTCTCTGTGAAGTTTCTTTGTTTTCCATAGTGGATGTTGGAGTATCTGGGGGCAGCCCCAAAGGCTTTTAAATAATTGGACACTGGCAAATGAGGATTTTTTAATTTTGCTGTGAGACTTCTAGCAGAAAAACTATACCAGTTCTCAAATAATGTCCATTAAAACCGATTCTCTGAATTTCCTTGTGCTATGATGGTCTTTGCTAATACAATAACTCAAAAATCTCTTTCCTGGTTATGGAAAGTAGGTGATCAGTTCAGGAAGTGTTGATTGAGCTTAATATGGATTAGGCACCCTGAAAATCAGACAAACCAAAATAGTACCTGCCCTCACAGAACTTACAGACTATGGAGAATTCAGAAACAATAGCAACATCAGCATTTGGGTGTAGGCCTCTGTACTTTAGTTAGAGTGAATGGAATTCATAAGCTGTTTACTGAGATATATGCAATTATCCAGAAAGAAGAAATGGGGATAATAGCTCTTTGAGGGCCCCACACAGAGGAGAAGTCTGGCTTTGTATCCCTAATATCTCAGGAACAGATGTTTAGTCCATTTTTATTGAATTGAATAGCTTATGGAAGGAAGGGAGGGAGGAAGGAAGGAAGGAAGGAAGGAAGGAAGGAAGGGAGGGAGGGAGGGAGGGAGGGAGGAAGGAAGGAAGGAAGGGAGGGAGGGAGGAAGGGAAGAAGAGAGGGAGGAGGGGAAGAGGGGAAGAGGGAGGGAGGGAGAGACAAATAGCCATTGTGGTTTAAGAAATCTTTCTCGGGGAAGCTACATGGTGCAGTGGATAGGACACTATCCTGGGGTCAGGAGGACCTGAGTTCAAGTGTGACCTCAGACACTTAATATTTACATAACTGTGTGACCTTGGGCAAATTGCCTTGCTCCAAAAAACAAAAACAAGAAATCTTTCTCTACATTCATTCCATAATCCTTGTATAAAATACACTACTTGATGCCTATTGCTTAAATAGGACGCCTATTGCTTAAATAGGACACTACTGTAGAAGGGCACTTCCTCTAATAGACAGATGTAACTACCACATCACTTTTTTTAGGGAAGCAAACATTAAGCACCCACTGTATGCAGTAGGGGTGCAAAAGGACATTGGAAGTTGAGGCAAGCTATGGGACTTGCCCTCACAGAGCTTTCTGTATAGTAGGGAGAAACAAGGAGGTTACCTCGATAAGATTCTTTAATTCCCCAGGGAGAGAATTCATAACTCAACTGAGGTGTCAGATTAGCTCTACTGGACAGCTAGGCCCAGAGTATCTTTGCCTTTTCACCAACTGGGGAGGCTTCATGGGGCCGGTCAGGTGGAACTGGTCTTGAGCTGGGCCTCCAAAGACCAAGTCATTTCCCATTTCCTTAAGGCAGCGCCCTGGAGACACCTGTGAGCTTTGATTGACAGGATCTAGGTTTGAATCCTGACTTGGCTATTTATCACCTTTTTTCACGTGGATGGCTCCTTTCCCTTTGCTTGGCTGTTTCCTAATCTGCAAACAAAGGGGTTCCACTTGATGATCTCTGAGGCCCTTCCAGCCCTGAATCTGTGATCCTGTTACTGACCTTGGGCAAATCCTGTTGTCTCTCTGAGCCTCAGTTTCCTTTTCTGAAATATAGGTAGGACAAAATGACCTCTGGGTCCCTATAGACTTCCCTGATCCAAGAAGGAAAGTTGAGTTTTCCAGCAGGTCCTCTGTGCTGTGGGTCAGAAAGTAGATGACAGATGGCAGATCTGTAATGTAACTTAGGCTGGAACATTTTATGTGCTGAGGCATTTTTACACGCTTGCTATGACAGCTCATAGTTCTCTCTACCTCCTTTATTGTTAGAGGTAAAGTTTTATTCACAAAGTCAATAAAACTGTTCTTTAACACAATGTGAACAACTGAACAACTCTGGCTCTCAGGTCCATTTTCTCTCAGGCTTGCCCTGCTCAGCTCTCTTGTGCCAGACAGGTGAGTCAGAGAGGTGACCCCGCTGGATCCTCTGTGACTCCCGTGAGAGGTCAGGGGTCATCTCCAAAAGGGATCCTAGCCAGCCAGGTTCCTAGGATCATAGAACCGAGTGAGAAAGGGCCTCAAAGCTGCCCTTGTCTGATAGACTCTAAGTTCTCTCAGAGCAAAGACTTTCTCTTGGTCTTTGTATTCTTAGCATAGTGCTAGGAATTTGGTAGGCAGGATAGTAGAGAGAACCCAGGCCCAGAGAAGTTAACCCTCTGCCCCAAAGTCACACAGGTAGCAAATTCCAGCAAGCCCTTGGCTGAAGAAGACCTTCCAGATTTCAACTTTACTGATCAAACACTGAATGATGTTCTAGATGCTACAAAGAAGATAGCTGGGAGAGATACAGAGATGAGTTCTCCTCCAGGAGATTGATGTTCATAAGGGGTGCTGCGATGTGTATGGCCATGGATGTTGGAAACAAGAAATGATTTAGCCAACCCTTTGGTTTCAAAGATGAAGATGAATCCTATTAAAGCCATGATGTGCCTAGCACCTCCAGTACAGAGATATCAACCCACCCACAGAACCCCACCCCCCCAGAACAGCCCAAACTAGATTTAAAAGTAATTGGAAGTGTTTAACAAAATCTATGAAAATCCATGAATGATGTTCATTTGTGGTTTTCTCAGTCAATATGCCACTGGAAGTACAGATGCAAACACATTCTTGTCCTCAAAGAGTCTACTTGGGAAATGATGTGTATAGAGTTGAGGAAATGCAAGGTAATCCAAATCAAAGAGTAAGGCTGAGTGAAGGCTCCAGTGGGGCTCCAGTACACCAGAGCAAGGGCAACTGCTTTAGAGGGAATCCCCTGGGACCCCTGAGGGACTGAGATGGGTCCGTTAGAGTCGTTTTCTGCATCAGTAAAGAGAGTTTCAGTATATGACGTTCCCTAGACTGATAAAATCATAGGTTAGGACTCCAATGTTAACTCTGTAGCTATTTTAGAGGATAATGACTCATATGACTCATGACTGTACTCCATGCAGGTATGAATAATGATAATTGAGCGCCTGTCAGAGTGGGATGGCACAAAATCGGTGAGAAATAATGGGTTTTTGAATGGATTGATGGATTAAATCAAAAATAATCGACAGGATAAGAAATTTACTTCCATACATAAAGCAGAAGCTGATGACCACTGGTCTGGGTTGTTCTAGAGAGAATTCCTTTGGATATGAGTGAGATTAGTCAGTTGTTGAGGATACCTGAAACTCTTAGGATGTTATTCTGCTAAGAGAATGTAAGCTTTCCCAGAACAAGATGGCAGCTATCTTTTATATTTTTGTAACATGAATGTCTGAGAGCAAGAATCTGTCAATTCCAGAAAGGAGGAGGAGATTTCCAGGATGTCCCAAGACCTCATAGGTCAACAATGCTGGGAAACTGAGTTGTGAAGAGCTTGAGGGAATTGTTCATGAAACCATTCCAAGAGAGGTTCAAAGGAACATGTGATAAGATGATGATAAACAGAGACACTGATGGAAGTTTCTCAAAGAAGTAAGGATGGGAGAAGCCAGAGAGGAAGATAAGTATTAGAGAAAACAGACCCCAAAATGTGCAAATGGCAAATGTAGGTTGATCAACATCAAGCCTTTCCCCTATAATGGGGGGAGGGGACTGAAGTGCTTTCCTAGAGGTAATAAGCCTTGGGACGGGGAGGAGACTGGGCAGACAAAGGGAGATTTCTGACCAAGGGAAGGGGAAAGTCGGGGATGCCTGGAACAACTATACTGACCTGAATGTGCAATGGATTGAATGTGAAACCAGAAGGGAAAAGTCAATGTTGCTCCAAGAATTGAGCATCTGAGAAGAATCTTAGGTTAGGCCTGGAATAGAGGACACAGATTTGAAAAGACAGGACATAACGTAGGGAAAAGCTACAGTGACCCACTGGGATGGTCTTTATGGTGCTATAAGCCATTGTTACTGTTGTTATTTAGTTGTTTCAGTCATGTCTCTTTTGGGGTTTTCTTAGCAAGGATACTAAAATGGTTTGCCACTCCTTTCTCCAGCTCATGTTACAGATGAAGAAACTAAGGAAAACAGGGTTAAGTGACTTGCCCAGGGTCATATAACCAGTAAATGTTTTAAGACTGGATTTGAACTCAGGTCTTCCTGACTGCAGGCTCAGTGCTCTATCTGCAGTATCACCTAGCTGACCACTGTAAGCCTGGACCCAGCTAATGGAGGTCTGTATTTGGGTTTGGGGGGCTGGGGGAGGTATAATGGCCTTTACAATTTCATGGAGCCAACAGTTCCTCCTGTGGCCTGTCAAGATTTTCCCTGACAATCTAGGAAAGTCTACGGACCCCCCTTTTCAGAATGCTTTAAATGCATAAAATGGAATGCACAAAATATACAAAGGAACCTAATTATACTGAAATACGATTATCAAAATGTTTATTTTTTAAAATTCAATCTCTGCTATGAGGTAAGATTATTCATAGTATGTTAATATTATTAAGAATATTCGAAGAGACCTTGGAAATCCCAGGGCAGGAAACTGAAGGCAAGGATTCAAGCCCAGATCTCAGACTTGGTTGGGACAAGACGTCTGACAAGCAGTCATTCAGCCTTGATTTAAGGACTGCCAGTGATGGAGAGCTCATTCCCTTCTGAAGCAGACCACATCTTTTGAGAGTAGCTGTGATACGAAGGCAGGTTTTGTTCTTGCTATCAAACCAGAATTTGCCTCTTGGCACTTTTTTGCCCATTGTTCCTGGTTCCATCTTTGGAAACCATACAGAACAAGGTTAATACCCATCAAATACTTGAAGACACTCATGTCCCCCTAAAGTTTTCCCTCCTTCAGAGAACCCCCCCATTTCTTCAACTTATCTTCAGATGACACAATCTCAAGTAACCAACAGGCCATATTAGGAGTCTACAGGGTGCTAAAGAATAGGCAGATAAATAGAAGAACTTACAATATTGAGGTCTTCCCCCCTCCTGTTTGCCCTAACCGCCCCCAATCTGATTTATGTTTTTCCTAAAATGGACCTCCCGGAGCTGGGGTACAAGACCTGAAAAGTACACCTCAATGTTGTGTCCCCTCCCACTAGAGACTCGATTTCTCTTAATGGAGCCTCTGGTGGTCATTGATTCCACATTCAATGGACCGTGACCTAGGATTCCCTGCCTCCCCACACCTAGCAAAACAGGAGCTTGAGGCCATCAAGTTTGGCTCCTCAGATGTGTGCTAGCTACCATAGAGTACATCCTGGGCTGCAGGAAAGAGGATCTACTTTCCCCCCATGGAGCTGAGCAGGAAGGAGACAAAGAGTGGGAGCAATGCTCCTGAAGCTTTTCCTGGAGTGGGCTAATTGCTGACCCAAGATGGGATGACAAGCAGAATGAACAGATGGGTCTGCCTGGAAGTCATTCCAGTTCAATAAGCATTTCTAAAGCCTTCAAACCAGAAGGCCCCGTGTTTGGAGCCTGCCATGGCAAGTTTCTAGCTGGGTGTCTCTGGGCAAGACAATTAACGTGTCTGAGCTTCCTGGACATAAAGCAATACTCTTACAGAGATGTAGAGCCACAAGGGTAGCCGGAGCCCATCCATTCCAACCCTGTCATTTTAGAGATGAGAAAATGGAAGCCAAGGCTTCCATGGGCTTCTGGTAAGTAACACCCAAGGCCTCAGAGGCAGTCAGCCACAGAAATGGGGTCTGAACCCACCATGTTCCCTGACTATAGAGTCCCCTGCACCACACTTTTATGATGGGTTTACCTTTTGTCCTTTGTACTGCCAGCATCTTACACATCATAGGCAGATAAGAAAGAAAGGCTGTTGGATTGAATTGAAGAGTTTAGTCTTGGCTGTCTCCTATTCTCCCCAGCTTCCCTAGACTTCAGTTTCTTCTCCTGATCCCTGTATGTGGTATATATGTGCTATTTCCCATGTGGTTCTGTCTCTTTTCACTAAAAGAGAGACATTCTGGAGGGGGGGGAAAGAGTTCAAATGTCAGAACAATCCTGGTTGCCACCCCAGAGGATAAGGAGTGGTTATCTTCTAACTTGCCCCTGCCCAGGTTTCTGTCAGATGTCCTCTGGAACCCCTTCTGGCTCTGAGAGCCACCCTGGAAGTACCTGACTGAAGCCAGTCCCTGACACCAGGATGTGGCATCCCCAGGTACCAGAGCAGAGGAGAGTACAGAGAAGGAAAAGCATGAATCTGAGCTTTGGAAGAGTGCCCATCCCCTCTCCCTTTCCATTTCCCTGAGGTTGGAGCAGAGAGTGGGGCTGGTCTTCGTCTGGGAAGGTACCCTGTTCCATCACGGTCCGGCCAATTCAATCCTAAGCAGATGGCTCTGCTTTTCTAATCACAGAGCTTGGACAGTCTGATGAATTGATGCTAAATAATGAAGAGAGAGAGAGCAAAAAAGCATGGTTCATGGCCATCTCTTGATGGGTTGAACTTCAGAAGAAGAAGAACAGTTTTCCCCCTTGAGGACATGAAAATGATAAGCCAGGAAAAAGCCCCACTTGCTGGGTGCAGTGTCTTCCTTGTGAGTCATTAGAAAGGATGATCCTTTGGCCGGACTTCAAAAGCCCCTGATGAAGACCAGTTGTAAAAGCACGACCTCATGGTTCAGAAATGCATCCTCTGACTCAACCAGCTTCAGGGAGGCTTCTCTTCCTCCTCCCCAGGAACAGCCAGAAGTGCTAGAGCAGCATTTCCTTTCCGGCCCAGGGCCAGGAGATGGGCCAACAGGGACGCCGCTCATCGGGTCTGCTTGGAAGACTCTGGAAATGGGTCAGAAATGGAGATTAGGCGATTCTGATGTGTGGGGCTGTGTTTTCTAAAGTTACCTTCACAAATCATCACCTCTCCCAACAGCCTGTGACACCTCATCCTGGTGTGGAGGTGACCCAAGGTGTCCAGGGCTATGTCAGCCTCTGGCAGGTCCTGCTTGAGCCTGGGGAGGCTCAGTGTCTATACCTTGTGACAGGCTGGACTTTTATTATCTGAGAACTAGTCCTGTTTAGTTCAAAGAGTTCCTTGTTAGTCTCAGGGTGACATGTTTCAGCCCCAGAAACTCCCCCAAACATGTTGCCAAGTCATGAAGGTATTGCAAGCTGTGTCTGTGAAGGGAACAGTATCAGGGAACCAGCAAGGTCATAGAGGTTAGAAGGCTCAATCTGCTTCTTGAAGAAGAAATCTTTAACTTTTAAGAATGGAAAGCATGTCAAACAAATAACAATGAAATTTCTTTCAGATGAGGCAACTGAGGCTAAGAAGGGTTCAATAACTTTCCATTGATCTGTCTTTTAGCTTCCTAGTTTAGGAGAGAGATATTTAATTGAAAAAGTAGAGCCAGTGTTGGGAAAATGGGGTTTGTCCCTAGGGAACCACATTTAGCAGCCCTTACCTGTCTTCCTTCTTGGGGCTACCATAGTAGACCCACTTGTTTGCAAAGAAGATTAGTTAAAATTGGAACTTTCCAACTGGGCTAGGCTTCCTTCTCCCTTCCTTGGACTTTCTGGAGGGATTTTCTTGAATCTGGAGCAGCCTCCACTGCTTATGTTCGATTCCATTTGAATCATGCAGGGCTTCTGCTACTTGCCTTGGAAGCACGAGCTGTTAGTTTCAGCTGCTCCATTGGGTTCAGTCACTGGAATCCTAACTTGTAATCAGGAATCAAATAAAGGAAAAGAGATGGAGCCGAGTGAAGGACCAGTGACTCCTTGAGAGCATTCGGCATGTTTCCCCCATTGTAAAAGATTGCCAGAAAATTGTCAGCAGCCCATTGGCCCCTTCGACACACTCACAGATCTCTGCAAGGGCAGAAACTCTTACTAAACATTCATAAAACTGGAGAGACTAAAGAGCTGCCCTCAAGAAGAGAAACCAGACTCAAGTTTTCACTACTTCAAAGGACTGAGATTTCTGGGGCTTGGGGGGTTCAGTTCTGGGCTGAACTCTGCCCCCATGCCTTCATGTCAGCCTTCACATCTAGATCCTGAGTCTCACCACATTTAGCCGAGTTGCTTTGGGGAGGACTAAAGCACAAGGCATCACCAGTCGGCCATTGATGTCTTTCTGTATTGGTTGGCTCTCTCATAGCTTGGGCTTAGGAAGCACAGACTTTGTGAGCCTGGTCCACCCCCTACCACAAGGAGGGATAGGACAAATAGGGATATTGTTGACTCACCATCTCCCATCACCAAACTCTGACCTCTTCTCTCTCTCTCTCTCTCTCTCTCTCTCTCTCTCTCTCTCTCTCTCTCTCTCTCTCTCTCTCTCCTCTCCCTCTCCCTCTCCCTCTCCCTCTCCCCTCTCCCTCTCCCTCTCCCTCTCCCTCTCCCTCTCCCTCTCCCCTCTCCCTCTCCCTCTCTCCCTCTCCCTCTCCCTCTCCCTCTCCCTCTCCCTCTCCCTCTCCCTCTTTCTCTTTCTATCAGCTCTGGCTTCAAAAAACTCTGTTCTAGTGAATCCCAGATTTATATTCCCCCATCAATTCTTGGCTATTCCCCACTGCTTATTGATCATTTAGTTGGATATCCCATAGGAATCTTGAAGACAACATGCCCCAAACTCATTGTCTTTTCCCCAAGCCCAGACCCTACAAACTTCTTTATTTCTGGTGGGGGCACTGACATTCTTCCTGTCATCCAGCATTTATCTCAATGGCATCTTCATCTCTTACCTTTCAGTCACTTCAAATAGTGACTCAGTTGCCAAGTCTGATTGAAAGAACCTCCACAATATCCATTGCATCTATCCCCTCCATTCTACTTGGCCAATCACTATCCTGAGCCAGGATGCTCATTACCTCTCATTTGAAGTTCTCCTATAGGGAAATATTAGGACCATCATCTTCCAGCTTTGTCCTCATAGCTTGAAGTATAGACTTAAAGACACTATAAAGTATAGACTTAAAGGCAGACTTAAAATCTGACCACATCCTTCTTCTGGTCAAAGAAAAAAACTGAGCTTCTATTGGATAAAACCAAACTCTTCAGTGCGACATTCAAAGCCCTTTGCAAGCTACCTCTCCCCCCACCCCCCCCCAGCCTAATTTCACATCATTCCTCTTTATATATTCCCACATATATATGAATGTATATTATATTCCTATTATGTTACATATAGGAATATGTGTGTGTGTGTGTGTATGCATATTCCTCTAAATTGTGCTTTGGTGTGACTGTATCTCATCCTCCCTAACTTTTGCTTTTTGCTAGACCAAGCAACTCATGTGTCTTCTTCGATGGAAGACTTTCTCCTCCTCCAAGTTGCTACTCATTTCTTCCTCCTCAGTTTGTCTTGTATTTATCTCTTTATAGAATGTCTTCCCAAGATAATGCTCGCCACTTGAGAGTAGATGTTTTCCTTTTTTGTCTTTGTCTTCACAATGGATACTGAACTATAGTCTATCTTTTCTTCTCTCCTTTTCTCTAGCTGGCTAAATCTGGCCACATAACTGTGTGGCACAGTGGACAGAGAACTGGTCTGGGGGCGGAAAGACCTGAGTTTTCTATATGTGTGGACTTATTATTTGGGACCTATGATTAGATATGTGTATACCTGTGATTTTGCTGGTATCAGAAAATCCTGGGTGATGACATTCATGCTACAATGCATGTCAGCATCCTCTCTTCAGTTTCTAAAGGAATGAGAGGTTGTGCTTTGTCCAGGATCACATAGCCAGTCAGAGCTAGGACTTGCATTCCAGTCTCCCTGCCTTCCATATCCCATTGTCACATAGTTAAAGAAACAACAGGGACAGCTAGGTGGCACAGTTTTTGGTCTCTTTAAAGAGAAGCAGGGATATTTTTTTACAAATGGAAGTTATTTATATACTTTCAGGAGGACCTGAGTTCAAATGCAGCCTCAGACACTTAATAATTACTTAGCTGTATGACCTTGGGCAAGTTACTTAACTCTGTTGTCTTGCCAATAAAAGAAACAACAGAGAAAATTAAAAGTAGATAAAGAAAGATATATATGTGTATAGACACACACACACACACACACACAATTATCCTGGTTTCCTTAAAAGCACATCTCAAATACTTCCTGCATGAAGCTTTCCCTGATCCTTCCAATGGCTCCTGACTCCTTCCTTCATAGAAAAGTGACCTTGTGTTGATTTTGTACTTATAAGCCTACATTTTTGGTTCCATTGAAGATCATCAGCTTCTTGAAGGAAAGGAACATTTTTTAATTTTTGCCTCTTGTCACCCCAGTGCTTAACGGGGAGCCTAACACATGGTCACATAGTAAATGCTTCTTGACTAACTAACTGATCCATGGATACTCATAGACGATCTGGAAATGAAACAAATCAGAGACAGTTTGAGACAGTTAGAAAGACTTGGAATGAGGAATATCTGAGGCAGAGACCTGGTTCTGCCACATACCAGCCATGAGGGACTGATCCCACTGCTTCTCTGACCCCAAACCTTAAACCAAATCCAGAATCCTGTAGATTCCAGGGCTAGTGGGTTTCTATGGGCCATAGTATCTCTTCCTGGTGTGAAGAGAAGACAGGAAAAGAGGTAGAAATTCCTGTGGTTTTTGGAATATCCAGCAATTTTTGTATTCCTGTTCCTCCTCCTCCTCACAGATGATTGAGAACTGATATTTGCTCTCATAGGGTTACTGTTTACTTACAATCATTGGCAGCTTTATAGTATATCCAAGAATATAGATAATAGCACCTCTCCAAATTGTCAGTGACTTCACTCTCACAAGGCTAGGTACTCCCTTGATTCATCCTCTTCTCCTTTGTGATTGTAGGAAGACCACTAGTCCATTGTGTCCTGAGGCCAGAAAGCATGTGTGTTACTTGCAACAGGCACTGACTCTGAAACAGCCCAGAAGCCAATGGTAGGGTATCAGTTTTACCAATTCTTATGTCAAAGAGAGCAATGGGCAATATTGATTTTGCTGTCTCAATCAGGATGAGATTAGAGGAATGGCTCTGCTGTGGCTGGGCTGGGTGGAGTTTGGAGAGAGCTGGCTCCCATGTAGGGTTTCTGAACAAATGAGGAGGAGATGAGACATTGACTCAGTGGCTGGGGCTTCTGAGCTCTGAGCAGACTGCCTCCAGCATATGCTGTCTTGACTGAATTCTGAAGACTTAAGTGTGTGATGGCAA